>NC_029786.2:153602-190889 GCF_000816755.2 Arachis ipaensis | reverse complement strand
TAAATAAAACAGTAAATAATTTAAAATTTAAAATAAATAAAAAAAATTAAAGTACTTGAAAGGAAAACAAAAGCAATAAAATAAATTAGAAATAAAAGAGAAAATAAAAGAAAAAATAAAAATGAACAACAGAAAATTGACTCCATACACTCACTTGTACTGAAATTTCATAATTTTTGTTGACGTCAGTGTGACTTAGATTTTTGCAGAAAGTTAGTGTGATTGTGAAGTATTTTGATTGAAGTCGCTAAATTGTTTTGAACTTCTCTTATTTATAGACCATAAGAAGTGAATCGTAGAATGCTCCTCTCTTGACACGATCTAACTTTCTCTTTTTTCTCGGGGTCTTTATGACCTACGACCTTGTCTTGACTACGAAGAATCTTGACTCCCAAGTCTTGACATTCCACATCTTCTCTTACCTAGGTCTCTAAGTCCCATGTTTTCTATACCACTTCTGGATACGTGCAATTAGCGCATTTCGACTTTAGAGACTTCTGACTCAACCCATCTTATAATTGATATTCCACTTCCTTATGCTCAAGCTTTTATGGTAAGTCGAAACTTCTAATATAGATTAACCCTTGGGTCATATTATTTCGACCTGCACAATACTTCGACTTTCTCATGGATCGGACGATATTTTTTGCTTTACCATGGTCGAATTGTCTGACCTGTCAACTTTTATACCAACAAATACTCATCTATTTATCTATCTATTTATAATTATAATATATAAAAAAGAGATATTACCACAAAGTTTCACATTATCGTTGTATTGATGGCTGATTTTTAACTGGTCTATCAGCGACAACAAAATCGTTGACATATCATGTGATTGATCGTCAAAATCAAAATTTTTTTTAACAAGTCATTTTTATTGACAGCTTGATTAACTTTAGCACGAATTGGACCAATGCCATTCTCAATGGGTTAAATTTAAAAAATTAATTTGTAAACAAGTTATTCATGATAAAACTGCCAAAACTTTTTTTATTTGTATTTTAAAAAAATCTTAATTTATTATTTTAATATGTACTTTTAAGATATAAGTTAGATAAACCCTTAAATTTAAATGTCTTTACTGAAATTAAAGTGTCAAATTATTGGTATAATTAAAGTATTAAATTTTTTTTTAGTGACTAATTAAAGTATTAAATTTAATTTTTTAAATATGTTACTTACGGTTGTGTCAATACTCAATAACAAATTTAATTTGATTTTTATCTTTTAGAAATTCAAATTATTTTTTGAACAATGAAACCATCAGTAATAATTAAATTATTTTAGTTCAAATTTCATGCGTGATTAATTTACCAATAGTTAGGTCAGTCGTAAAATTGAGAATTTTTTTAAAATAAATTAAATAAATATTTTATTTATCGAAATAAATATTTTTTTCAGTTTTTTACGAAAATGCGTCTTATTTTGTTTACAGTGTAAAAAAAATAATACTCTATATATTTCGTTTACACTATAAACAAAATAAGACTAAAAAAATGGTGGCCGTATAACATTTACACATGTGTTGTGTAATGAATTTATTTCGTTTACAGTGTAAACAAAATACGTGTCATGGCTCGAACCCAGCCATGACTGGCGCTCAAGGGACAAGTCCCTCCCAAACGACCAAATTTTTCAGAAAAACGGACAGAATTTTCTCTGTTTCTAGGACATTACCCACATAAATATTAACTCTCTGTATCAACAATAAACATCCATTTCCAACGACAACAACAACAACATACTCCAATCATATCCACAACCAAATATATCCAGAGTACGCATCATATATATATATCAAGTTGATAACTAGAGTATATAGTTAAAACCATAAGTCTTACATCACCAAATCATAATTACTACCTAAACAGTTCAAGATTCAAAATAACATAACCCACACGAGGATCCTGCCTGTGACATATGGAGCATTGACATAATCTAAATTTTGAGCAAGGTTCCATTACATAATTACTTAGCCCTTGGAAAGAAGAAGGGCTCACCAAAGTGACTAAGATCTACTGAGAGGCAGGTGGAATGGAACCTGGAATGACTCCTGTATCTGAAAAACATATGAATATAATAGGGTGAGTTTTGCAACTCAGTGAGCAAACATTACATCTATAACCCACACGAGACAATACAGAGTTTACCTTGAAAATTATATTTCCTTTCATAGATGAGAAATTCATAATAATTAATTATGCAAACAAATAGATAAGTAGTTAAGCGGATGAACTGAAATGGGAGTTCTCATTCCAGAAGTCAAATCAAATCAAATATTACACACCTAGGGCGGCTCCACCTCTAAGGGTAGCCCTTTCCTCTAGTGTGCCCGTACGGTACAACAGATCCAACGTGTGGCCTACACGTTGGGCTAGCAACGCCCCTGCTAGCTGAGGTCTGAGTTAGATGCATTTAAGTTAACGTCATAACTGCCGTTAACTACGATTTTCTAGTCAGAGTCTCCCAAACCAATCCAAACCAAATCATTTATAGCAAATCTCTAATAATTATAACATATTACTAAATTTTCATATTAAATAAAAATTATACATAAGAATACATACTAAAATTTAATTAAAATTTAATAAAGTCAAATAAAAAAACATGTATGCTTTACAAAATACGTAAATAACCTCTCGTGTGTATTTTTATAAAATTGTAAGTTTCACAAATCAATATTTATTTCAAAAATTCAACAATCACAATAATAAAATATTTCCAAACTCCAAAATTAATGGTTCAACAAAAATATTGATAATAATATATTTAAAAACAATTATAGATATAATATCCACTCACAACTTGATTCCAAAGAACCGGAAGCAACTCTGAGCGCGTCAACGAGCTACCAAATGATGTCCAATAATTCTACAACTCTAAAAATATGACAATAATGATATTTGTGAGCTACTAATATTGTCAATTAACATAATCTTACTCACCTTGACAAAAGCCCCAAATTTCCTAATCCTAATAACCCTAATTTCGGATTTTGCTATACCCACAAGTATGGGGATGCTAAAAATTTGAGATATAGCTAATTATTGAGTCAAAGAGTTACCTTGAAGCCTCAATAATAATAGAAACTCAGAATTTGAATGCTTCCTTTACTCATTAGTATGAACTTCTTGATTTGGGGTTGTGAAAAATAAAAATTTACTTTGGATATAGATGATATATTAAAATAGAGATAAAATAAAAGGGTAAAATGAAATTGGTGTGTTGTGGTTGGATGAAGATTTTGAAATGAAGAAGATGGAATGAAAGAGGAGACGAAGGAAAAGAGAGGGTTTGGTTTTGATTTGTATAAAGGAAATGAAAATAAAAGAGAGAGGGAGGGATAGGCTCGAGAGAATAAGAAGGGAGAAGGGGTTTAAGTGGGGGCATGTGCCCCCCACGTGACTATGCACTTCCGTTTCCCTTTTTTTTTTCTTTGTGGGTATAACATTCCCTCCCCCTTAAGAAATTCGGTCCCCGAATTTTGAACTCATATACTATGGTAGATGTGATTATTACCTTCAGACTCAAATAAATACGGATATTTGTCGCGCATGGCATCCTCCACTTCCCAAGTTGCTTCTTCTATCGAATGATTCTTCCAAACAACTTTCACAGATGCTATCTCTTTAGAACGTAGTTTCTTTACTTGGCGATCAACTATAGCCACTGGTTCCTCTTCAAATGATAAATCCTCCTTTAGCTCTATGGCTTGTGGTGCAAGCACATGAGATGGGTACGGAAGGTATTTGCGCAACATTGATACGTGAAAAACTGGATAAATCATAAACAACTCAGACGGTAGTGCCAAGCGATAAGCAACTGCACCTATCCTGTCCAAAATCTCAAATGGACCAATGTAACGAGGATTAAGCTTGCCTCTTTTCCCAAACCTCATCACTCCTTTCATAGGCGACACTCGAAGAAATACCTGATCACCCACTGAAAACTCTAAGTTACGCCTTCTGTTATCAACATAAGCCTTCTGCCTACTCTGAGCTGCTAATAAACATTCTCTTATTACGCGAACCTTCTCAACTGCATCTTGTACCAAATTTGGCCCCAAAAGCTTAACCTCACCAACTTCAAACCACCCAATAGGTGACCTGCATCTTCTCCCATAAAGAGCCTCAAATGGTGCCATTTGGATGCTGGCTTGATAACTATTATTATAAGAGAACTCGATCAAAGGTAGATAGCTGTCCCAATTTCCACCAAAATCTAGAACACAACACCTTAACATGTCTTCCAATGTCTGGATCGTCCTCTCTGATTGTCCATCGGTTTGAGGGTGAAAAGCTGTGCTAAGATCCAGACGAGTTCCTAACGCTTTTTGAAAAGATTTCCAAAAATGAGAGGTAAACTGGGGCCCGCGATCTGAAATAATGGACACTGGAATTCCATGTAGTTTAACTATCTCATCAACATAAAGTTGAGCATATCGAGCTGCACTGAAAGTTGTTTTCACCGGAAGAAAGTGAGCTGACTTTGTCATTCTATCCACAATTATCCAAATTGAATCAAAACCTTTAAAACTACGAGGTAAACCTGTTACAAAATCCATTGTAATCCTTTCCCACTTCCATTCAGGTATCTCAATCTGTTGCAATAACCCAGCAGGTCTTTGATGTTCAGCTTTCACCTGTTGGTAAGTTAAGCAATGAGAAACAAAAACGCCTATGTCTTTCTTCATGCCTTCCCACCAAAACAATTGTTTCAAATCTTGATACATCTTATTGGAGCCTGGATGAACGGTATACTTAGAATTGTGAGCCTCCTCCAAAATAGCTTTCTTCAAGTCGGGGTTATTTGGCACACATAAGCGTTGACCGCAACGCAATACATCTTGATCAAGAGAAAAGTCTGAGTTCCTCCCATTGCGAACATCTTCCATAAGCTTTCTTAATTTCGAATCATCACTTTGTGCAACCTTGATCTGTTCTATCAGGGAAGATTGGGCTCGAACATGTGCTAAGAAAACTCTTGATTCTCCAAGATCAAATTGAATTCCACCGGCCTCCAATTGATGGACTTCTTCAACAATTGATCTCCTTCCAAGAGTGATATGGGCCAAGCTACCCATAGATTTTCTACTGAGGGCATCTGCTACAACATTTGCCTTTTCAGGATGATACAAAATGGTACAATCGTAATCTTTTAGCAACTCCATCCATCTCCGTTGCCTCAAATTTAAATCCTTCTGTTGAAATATATACTTTAAACTCTTGTGATCCGTATAGATTTCACAGGTCTCACCATAAAGGTAGTGCCTCCAAATCTTTAAAGCAAAGACGACTGCTGCCATTTTCAGGTCATGAGTTGGATAATTCTGTTCATGCTTCTTGAGTTGTCGCGAGGCATAGGCAATAACGCGGCCATGCTGCATCAATACGCAACCAAGTCCTATCCGAGATGCATCACAAAAGACTGAGAATCCCCCAGACCCAGAAGGTAAAACAAGAACTGGTGCTGAGGTTAGACAAGCCTTAAGTGTCTGGAAACTTTCCTCACAAGCTTCTGACCATTGAAACTTCACGTTCTTTTGAGTTAACTTGGTTAATGGTGCCAAAATTCTCGAGAAGTCCTTGATGAATCGCCGATAGTAACCGGCCAACCCTAGAAAACTACGAATTTCTGTCACTGTAGTAGGCCTTGGCCACTTCTGAACGGCTTCAACCTTCTTTGGGTCCACCATGATTCCATCTTTTGATATCACATGCCCCAAGAATGTCACTTGATCAAGCCAAAACTCACATTTAGAAAACTTAGCATAGAGCTTGTGATCCCTTAAGGTTTGTAACACAATCCTCAAATGATACTCATGCTCCGTAGCACTTTTCGAATACACCAAGATATCATCGATGAAGACGATAACAAAGCGATCTAAGAAAGGTTTGAAGACTCGATTCATTAAGTCCATGAAAGCTGCAGGCGCATTCGTCAGACCAAAAAACATTACTAAGAACTCATAGTGTCCATAACGAGTACGAAAAGCAGTTTTTGGAATGTCTCCCTCTTTTATCTTCAATTGATGGTACCCTGAACGCAAGTCGATTTTTGAGAAATAGGTAGCTCCTTGAAGTTGATCAAACAAATCATCAATCATTGGCAATGGATACTTGTTGCGAACAGTTATTTTATTAAGCTGACGATAATCTACACATAGTCGCATCGTTCCATCCTTCTTCTTTACGAATAGAACGGGAGCTCCCCACGGAGAAGTGCTAGGACGAATGAATCCTTTCTCTAGCATATCTTCCAATTGAACTTTTAATTCTCGTAACTCAGTTGGAGCCATACAATAGGGAGGAATGGACACAGGTTGGACTCCCGGAGCCAATTCTATGGAAAACTCAACTTCACGGTCAGGCGGCATCCCCGATAGCTCATCAGGGAACACGTCAGGGAATTCTCTAACAATAAGAACCTGATCAAGACTAGGCACTTCGGCATCAACATCTCTAACAACTGCCAGAAATTCTTGGTTTCCCTTATCCATCAATTGCATAGCACTCATAGATGAGATGATGCTAGCTAAAGTGGAACAATCATCACCCTTAAAAACAAAAGGTGAGATACCCGGTATGTCAAACTTCACAGTTTTGGAATAGCAGCCCATATCAGCACGACAAGCTGCTAACCAATCCATGCCTAAGATGACATCAATATCTTCCATTGGTTCTAAAAGGATCAAATCAGCTAAGGATTCAACCGTATTAATTCTAACAACACAAGACCGAAACACGACTCGAACCACCGTGGAGACTCCAAGTGGAGTGCCAACATGAAATGGGTGGGATAACAGTTGAGGTTGTTTATCGAAACGAGATGCAAGATATGGAGATACATATGAATAATGAGAACCCGTATCAAATAACACTCGAGCATCTAAAGAACAAACTTGTAAAGTACCTGCCACCACAGCATTAGAAGCTTGAGCATCTTGACGTGTTAAAGCATACACACGTGGCTGACCTCTTCCTCTTTGGCTCCCTCCTCTGTTATAAGTCTGACTCCTGCCACCAGCTCCTCTGCCACTAGGACCAGAAGAATTTCCAATAGACATAGCTGAAGATGATGGTATTGGTGTTGTAGGACGTGCAATACCTGGAGCAAAGCCTCTTCTAGGATTTGGACAATCCCTCCTAAGATGACCAGATTGACCACAACCAAAACATGCACCAGTAGCCTTGAAACATATACTGGAATGGTAAATCCCACATTGCTGGCAGTAAGATTTAGTTGGTCTTGTCTGATTAGAACCATGTCCGCTAGATTGAGGGGTGCCCCCAATAAAAGGTCTTGGACTCGAAACACTCATAGGAACAGATCCAAAAGAAGCAACCCCACCAAAAGATGTTTGAGAACGAGCTCGATATCCCGAATAACCTTGCTGATTAGTCTGACCATGATGAGACTGAAATCCTCCTGAACTAGCTCCACCAGAAAATTGTCCCTTCATCTTAGGCTTCTTACCAACGTCCTTAAAAGCATTTCTCTCCGCTATCCCAGCTTCAATTCCATAAGCAGAGTTTAGGACATCCTTAAAAGACATGCGTCCAACTTCAGGCATAAGAGTAGTGAACATAGGTTCTGTCAATCCACGAACGAAATGACGAACTTTCATCTCTTCTGAATTCACCAAGTACGGAGCACTCTTAGAAAGTCTAGTAAACTCCTTAGCATACTCAGTCACTGTCATATTCTCTTGCCTTAATCTTTCAAAGGCAATTGAATTTTCTGCTTGCTTGTTAGCTGGATAAAATCGAGCGAGAAACTCTTCAGTGAACTCTTCCCAAGAAGGAGGAGGAAGTTCAGCTGCTTCTTTGCTTTCAAGAAGAGACTCATACCAATATCTTGCTGAACCACGCAAGTTGTAGGATACTAACTCAACAGCCCATTCCTTGGTGCATTTGAGAGCTCGAATAGCTTTCTTTGCATCCTCTAGATATTGTTGTGGATCTTCATCCAATGAATCTCCATTGAAAGTGGACGAATTCAACTTCAAATATTTTTCAATTGGCGGCTCTTGATCCCCAAACAATTGATGAACTCTATGAGGCTGAGGATTTGGCATATTAGGAATTCCTGCTCCGCCCCTGATTTGGTTTGTTAGAACCTGTAATACCGCATTAAGGGTTTGATTCATTCCCCTTAATTCAGCTGCTAAGTCCGGTTGAGTCTCTCTTACTGCGGGGTTCTCTTGAACTCTCTCGCGGGGTATCTCTCCTTCGCGCCTATCAGCTATTCTTTGGCTCCTTGGCCTTTGTCGAAGTGCTCCAAGTGGCGGAGAAACTGCCCTATTGGATTCAGCAGTATCAGGAGCACCAACAGCTCCACCACGCCTTTTCTTAGGTGGCATCTTCCACCTATCGAGTAAGTAAAGCGATTGAATCACCAACGACATATGTATTTGGAGTTCAAAGAGAATAGGACAGACAGAAAGAATCATGAGAACAAAGGATTGATGACAACTTCCTATAGGCCTCTAGTAACATCACACTTTGTGAAAATGGGCCGGCTTCCATTTGCACAATTGTGATCTTACTAAAGAACACTTGCTCCATATTACACAGGAAAACCTAAAGCTCTGATACCACTTTGTCATGGCTCGAACCCAGCCATGACTGGCGCTCAAGGGACAAGTCCCTCAGCAAGCCAAACGACCAAATTTTTCAGAAAAACGGACAGAATTTTCTCTGTTTCTAGGACCTTACCCACATAAATATTAACTCTCTGTATCAACAATAAACATCAATTTCCAACGACAACAACAACAACATACTCCAATCATATCCACAACCAAATATATCCAGAGTACGCATCATATATATATATCAAGTTGATAACTAGAGTATATAGTTAAAACCATAAGTCTTACATCACCAAATCATAATTACTACCTAAACAGTTCAAGATTCAAAATAACATAACCCACACGAGGATCCTGCCTGTGACATATGGAGCATTGACATAATCTAAATTTTGAGCAAGGTTCCATTACATAATTACTTAGCCCTTGGAAAGAAGAAGGGCTCACCAAAGTGACTAAGATCTACTGAGAGGCAGGTGGAATGGAACCTGGAATGACTCCTGTATCTGAAAAACATAGGAATATAATAGGGTGAGTTTTGCAACTCAGTGAGCAAACATTACATCTATAACCCACACGAGACAATACAGAGTTTACCTTGAAAATTATATTTCCTTTCATAGATGAGAAATTCATAATAATTAATTATGCAAACAAATAGATAAGTAGTTAAGCGGATGAACTGAAATGAGAGTTCTCATTCCAGAAGTCAAATCAAATCAAATATTACACACCTAGGACGGCTCCACCTCTAAGGGTAGCCCTTTCCTCTAGTGTGCCCGTACGGTACAACAGATCCAACGTGTGGCCTATTGATAATAATATATTTAAAAACAATTATAGATATAATATCCACTCACAACTTGATTCCAAAGAACCGGAAGCAACTCTGAGCGCGTCAACGAGCTACCAAATGATGTCCAATAATTCTACAACTCTAGAAATATGACAATAATGATATTTGTGAGCTACTAATATTGTCAATTAACATAATCTTACTCACCTTGACAAAAGCCCGAAATTTCCTAATCCTAATAACCCTAATTTCGGATTTTGCTATACCCACAAGTATGGGATGCTAAAAATTTGAGATATAGCTAATTATTGAGTCAAAGAGTTACCTTGAAGTCTCAATAATAATAGAAACTCAGAATTTGAATGCTTCCTTTACTCATTAGTATGAACTTCTTGATTTGAGGTTGTGAAAAATAAAAATTTACTTTGGATATAGATGATATATTAAAATAGAGATAAAATAAAAGGATAAAATGAAATTGGTGTGTTGTGGTTGGATGAAGATTTTGAAATGAAGAAGATGGAATGAAAGAGGAGATGAACGAAAAGAGAGGGTTTGGTTTTGATTTGTATGAAGGAAATGAAAAATAAAAGAGAGAAGGAGGGATAGGCTCGAGAGAATAAGAAGGGAGAAGGGGTTTAAGTGGGGGCATGTGCCCCCCACGTGACTATGCACTTCCGTTTCCCTTTTTTTTTTGTGGGTATAACAATACGTGAAGTATTATTTCGTTTACACTGTAAACGAAATAAGACCACGCGTGCCTATATATAGGAGTTTCGTTCACAGCACAAAGAAAAATCTTAAACCGTATGTTTCCTGAAATTTTCTCCTCTTTTTATCCTTCTCTAATCAAATTTACAATTTACTTCAAGATTATGACACGCGCCGATCAGCAAGATGCGGACATTAATTGACTGAACGCGACGTGGCACGTTGCCGGGACAACCAACTTTGAGGTTGGTCTTGTTCTTCATTTAATGTTTATGTTAAACATGAAATGTATTGCCATAGTGTGGGTACTTTATAGAAGTACTGTGGAGTAGATATTAGACGTAGGAATATATTGTTCGAAATAGTTTAAACAACCCAGTGTAATGTTAGACATATTTTGACATGGATTTGGTAGTTAAATATTTATTTCGGTATGTTTTCCTTTGATGTAGGTTACTAAGTTTTTTTTTAACGACTTTAGTTATAAAAAAAGGGATTATTAAAAATTATTGGTAAACTTGATTATGTCCGAATATGTAGAGGTTTGTATTTAGTCAAGATAAAAATTCCTAAATTTTTAATTTAAAGTTGTTATAACTTAGATTAAGTTATTAAGTTGATGGTGTAGTCGTTGTTCTTTATTTTAGTAAATGTTTTTACGTAATCTACCTTATGAATTAGATGAAAAATGAAAGTTGTTATTTGTTTAAGTGATTATGTTTATTTACTTTAAATTACATAAACATTTGCTAATTTAGTTACGAATTTTTTATTTAGACATTTTTATTTAGATTTAATTATATAGACGTTTATTAATTTAGTTATTCATTTCTTAATTAACTGGTTTTATTTAAATGATTTTATATTGTAGACGTATGTCTAGTTATTTGTTAACTTAATTTTATAATTCAATTTAAGTTGTTATGTAAACGTCTGATGGTAGGATTATGTAAACCGAAATTTTTATAGCTTTATAGGTTGACACACTTTTGATTTGGATTTTTTATTATTTACCAGAGGGGTTGTCTATTTTTGCCCAGGAGAGTTAGTCACAGATTTTCACTACCGGATGTCATTTTCTCCTACCTGAGGGAGACTGGATTTGACGACACCGTAACACTGAGGGACTTCGTCTTTGATAACTCCATGATCACAACATTTATGGAAAGTTGGCGTTTAGAGACCCACACCTTTCACATACCGTGGGATGAGTGCACGATCACCCTCCAAGACGTTTCCTACCACCTCGAGCTATGTGCTAACGGAGAGTCCGTTGGTGGGTGCTTTAATTACTTTCATACTTGGTATCGGATCGGAATTTGGGAGTTGGTTGAGCGTTTATTTGATACCAGACCTCCTGTAAAGCATGGAACGCAAAAGAGAGAGATTTTCTCATTAAAATTTACATGACTTCGAGAACGTGTCCAACAAATACCGCCCAATACTAATGATTCAGAACCCTCTATCAATATGCAAAATGCTATATCATGTTGTTGATGATAAAAAATTACCCATTTACTGATAAGTCTAACAATACGGTCCATCCCCTATTCCCACTGCTAAATGACTTTGGAAGGTGTCATTCTTTTTACCCAAACCAGCACTTAGCTAACCATATATGCTCTAAGGGCATTAATATTGTGTATAAAAAAATTAAAATTTTTTAAGTTTTAATAATGTTTATTTTTAAAAAAGAAACATATAAAAATTAGAAATAAAAAATAGAGTATTTTATTAACTAATGCCCTTAGAACATTTGTCAATAAAAATTCTAAAAAAACTATTAACAATTTCAATTTTTCACACACTTTTAATATATGAAATAATGCATTAAAATCTTTTGAAAGTTATTAGTGATGACTATTTCTAAATTAAGATTATTTTATACGTCGTCTTTATAAATATATGAAAAACATGATCACGAGAAACACAAAGAAACTGAAAAAATATCATGTATTGTGATTCTAAAAATCCAATGAAAGAAAAGGAATATACACAAGCATATTGTGAATAGAACTCTAATCAAGACAAATTTTGGGTTTGGATATTTTTGTTCGCAATTTCGATATCCATTCATTACCATGTCCTAAAATAACGTAAAGGCATTAAGACTAACATCACGCGCTCACATTTAGTTCAATTTTTTTTTTTTTTTTGTGAAAAAATAATTCTGAATGCCAAAAGAAAGGTGTCGATAAGAAATGATTGCATATTCATAATTCATCATATAAAATTAGGTGATATTCCTATGAAGATATTATAATTATTTTTATGTGATATTTTTTTTTTGATTTTTGGATGATGAATTATAAAATTAGATTTTGATATGTTATAAAAATGTTGTTTTTATTTAAAATGTGGCTAAATTAATAAATCACATTTTTATATAAAACATCTTTATAAAAAGATATTTTTTACATTTTCATTTGAGTAGCTCCTATAAAATTAAGTTATGTGGTCGTTGAATAATGTTACTTTTTCTTTGGTCAGTGAGGAAAAGTTCATATAAACCAAGAAACCAAAAAGGATTATTATGATTATTATTCCTATTTGTTTTAGGAAAAAGTCTGAGCTTATCCTTAGTGAACAAGGTCAAGGATATAATTGGACGTTGTTATCCACGCGCGGAAACTGCGAGGGGAAAACGAAACTCGTAATGAATATCCATTGGCTTAGAAATTTCATTACAAAGCAACACATTTTCTCAGCTCAGAAATTTCATTTTCTTAGCTTCCAAACACAAATATATCTCTTTAAATTATTAATATAACCAATTAACCATCGCTATACTTGAAAGTTGATATTGAATGCATGCATATTCAGTTTTCAGCTCAAAAGCTCCATATCCATTTCAAATTTCCCGGTAATTTAACCAAAAACTGCTCCTTTTCTTTTAATCATAGATGAATGTGGAAAATGAAGTAGTGCTAGTTTGATTCTCTGATTCTATTTTCTGAAATTCTTTTCAGGCAATTTTTTTAGTAGAAGGAAAATAGTTTGAAAAATTGAGTTTGAATTTTGAAATGTGTTGAAGCTTGCCGCCCTCAAACATGGTGGTGGATCGTTTCGATTCTTGCATTGCTTTTGGTGGGAAGGGTTTTGGTTGTGCTTTTCTCGGGAACTCAAGAACTATCCTGAAAGCGCGGTTTAGCGGCATGAACAAGATTGGTATTGCTGCTGCATGTAGTAGTAGTAGTAGTAGTTGGAGGAGTAATAATTCAAGATTGGCTTGTGTAGGAGAGTTCAACTTTTCAAATGTGAAGAGAATAGGGAAACTTTGTGGCAACAGTTCTAATTTTCGCGTTGTGGGAGGTAGGGGATTTTTGTCTAGGTGCCAGGGTGATGATGATTCTTTAGCATATATTAATGGCAATGGCCGGAATATTGATAATGCTGGAGGTGGTCCAAACAAGGTGGGTTCTGATTTGGGTTCCATTTCAGGAGCTGCATCGAGTGAACCCTTGGAAGACGAAAGAACAATTGGGGGTGAAATAAAGCAAGAGGTACAGACAGTGGATGAATTGAAAGAACTGTTGCAAAAGGCCTTGAAGGAACTCGAAGTTGCTAGGCATAATAGTGCCATGTATGAGGAGAGGGTCAAGAAGATATCGGAGAGTGCGATTTCCTTTCAGGATGAAGCATCAAGAGCATGGAATGATGTTAATTCTACTCTTGATATCATCCAGGAAATTGTGGGTGAAGAATTTGTTGCCAAGGAAGCTGTTCAGAAAGCGACTATGGCTCTTTCTTTTGCCGAGGCTAGGCTTCAAGTAGCCATGGAGTCTTTGGAGGTTGTAAAAGGAACTTATGATCCTCGGTCACAAGGTGCCAAAGAGAGTAATGGCGATGAAGATATATTGGAAGAGGAGCAATTGCTTGTGGTTGCTCAAGAAGATATCAAGGAGTGTCAGTCAAATTTAGCGAATTGCGAGACAGAGCTAAGGTGCTTGCAAAAAAGAAAGGAGAATTTGCAGAATGAAGTGAACAAGTTGCATGAAATTGCGGAAAAGGCCCAGACGAATGCAGTAAAAGCCGAGGAGGACGTCACAAACATAATGCTTTTAGCTGAGCAAGCTGTTGCTGATGAACTTAAGGCTGCACAAGTCGTAAATGATGCAGAGATTGCATTATCGAAAGCAGATAAGTCTTCCTCTAGCATTATTGCTGACTCTGGTATCACTCTACAAGAACAAGAGGTTTTGGACGATCCTAAGGAGGAGGTGGTTCAAAATGTTTCTGGTGATGACACTGTTGATACAGACACAGATTCCCAAATTGACAATGAAACTTTGCTTGGCAAGCAATCATCAGACAAGTTTTCTGATAAAACCAGCCAAATTATTGAAGATACGGCACAGTCTGATTATCTGAGTGATCATGAAAATGGACAGTTAGTCTTAGACCCATCTAAAGAAGCTGAAGTTGAAGTAGAGAAAATAATGAATTCAGTTCAAATGAAAAAACAGGAAACACAGAAAGATGTAAGAGACAATCCACCACTTGTTCCCAAGGCATTGTTGAATAAATCTTCCAGATTTTTTCCTGCATCATTCTTCTCTTTTACTATCGAAGGTGATGATTATACACCAGAATCATTTTTCCAAAGTTTCGTGGAGTCAGCACGGAAGCTGTTACCCAAGCTAGTTATTGGGATATTGTTACTTGGAGGGTGTGTATGATCTATCTACATCTAGTTTCCTTTTTTGTTGCAGTTGTTCTTACTTCATGAGTTGTTCTGTCAATTTTAAGGATGATTATATTGTGCTATCTCATCCTAATATTCATCATGAAGATTCCTTTGGTATTCAAGAATGGTGTAATTCCCTTGCAGGATTGCCTTCTATGCAAACAGAGCAGAGAGGGGTGCGCAATTACTTCAGCAACCAGGAGTAATTACAACCACTGCTGAAGAAGTTTCCACAAGTGCAAAACCTTTGGTTAGACAGCTTCAGAATCTCCCCACGAGGATCAAGAATATTATTGCATCATTACCTGATCAAGAGGTATGTTTCTTCTCATGTTTCCCACCTTTACTACATTTATTCTTCTGCTGTATTTGCTATGTCTAACTGAATGCCATGATATTTATTCAGGTGGATGAGGAGGAAGCATCCCTTTTTGATATGCTTTGGTTATTACTTGCTAGTGTTATTTTTGTGCCAGTGTTTCAGAAAATCCCTGGAGGTAACTGATTTTCTTTTCAAAATGTTAAATTGAATCCGTAAAATTATAACAAATTGATTGTCTAACATTTTGTATAGGCAGTCCCGTTCTTGGCTACTTGGCTGCTGGTATCCTTATTGGGCCCTATGGTCTGTCCATCATTCGTCATGTTCATGGGACGAAAGCAATAGCTGAATTTGGAGTTGTTTTCCTGTTATTCAATATTGGCCTTGAGGTGGAGTTTCCTTTAAGTTGTTCGTCTACCTTAGTTTTGGTCATCTTTATAACCAATAGTTAAACTGAAGCTGTGAACTGTTTTATTTAGCTCTCTTTTGAAAGGCTTAGTTCAATGAAGAAATATGTCTTTGGATTAGGCTCAGCTCAGGTAATGGGAAACTCCATTTTCCTTCTCTCTTCTTTCTTTTTATCTTTTGTTTTTACTTGGGTTCTTCTTAACATATTAGCCAGCAATCCTTAGCTTTTGTGAACAAATGCAGGTTTTGGTGACTGCTGTTGTTGTTGGCCTAGTAGCTCATTATGTTTGTGGTCAAGCAGGTCCTGCTGCTATTGTCATTGGGAATGGCCTCGCATTATCATCAACCGCTGTTGTTCT
The DNA here is from genome assembly GCF_000816755.2 of Arachis ipaensis. Classification (NCBI taxonomy): domain Eukaryota; kingdom Viridiplantae; phylum Streptophyta; class Magnoliopsida; order Fabales; family Fabaceae; genus Arachis; species Arachis ipaensis. The sequence goes on along the minus strand of NC_029786.2, from coordinate 175,010 downwards.
GCAAGTAAATTATCAGACCAGTTCTTGTGCTTCTATTTATTCCAGATTTTCTAAACTTATACCTTCTTTTTCTGGACACAGTAGCTTTAAAATGATCCTGCATCTGCTAATAACTGAATTTATGGTAAATACTATTTTATAAAGCTTGATTCCTCAAGTTGGAACATATGCTCCCGTTGGAAAGATTCTACGAGTTTAAATATTAAGCATGACAGTCAAGCTGTGTTCTATCCTTTTTATACTTCTGTTTTCATGTCTGCTGAGTTTGCCATGCTACAACAATTCCAGTGAACTGTTTTGCAGGTATTACAGGAGAGAGGTGAGAGCACATCACGCCATGGACGAGCCACATTTTCTGTGTTACTTTTTCAGGTTACTTTGTACCCTACCCATCTACCCATCTTTCTGGATACTAACGATTCTTGTGGATTGAAGTAACAAAAACATTATAATCTAGATTTACCATATAGTATAGTTCTGCTTATATCCCCAATTATCGTCCTATACTTTGTAGCTGGTTGATATTCAGTCAATATGCAGTTTCTGAAATTGATTGTTCATTATTAGCTATTATTAGCTCTTGACTGCATTCGTTATTGCAATAAATTGATTTCTGTATTTCTTTTCAGGACTTGGCGGTTGTGGTCTTGCTAATTCTCATACCTCTTATTTCACCAAATTCATCTAAAGGAGGGGTAACATTTTCTAGCACTCCTTATCTGAATATATATGTATCAGATAGGTTATAGTTAGACTATGAACTACTATAAAAAAATAATTTTATGTCTATAAAAGAATACGAGAACATGGGAGTCAAAGATAAAAATTTCAAAACATTACTTAATGATAAATGTCATGGGTGAATCTTTTCTTCACTCTGAATCCTTGATGTTTTAGAGGACATGCATTTAATTGGATAATTCTCTTTCAGTTTATTTTTTACTACGTATCAATGTATGCATTGAATGGTTTAAGACACGTTTATCTCTTTCCAATTGAAGTTGGTTCATGCTGAACGCTGGACTGGAAGTCAATGACTTACCATACTTCTGTCATTTTCGTCATTATTCACCATATATATGTTGCTGTTCTGCCTATATTATCTTCAAAAGAAATAAGTAATCTCCATTGCCAGGTTGGTTTTCAAGCTATTGCTGAAGCTCTTGGTCTGGCTGCTGTTAAGGCAGCAGTTGCCATCACTGTCATTATTGCAGGTGGACGATTGGTAAGTGATATTCAGAATTGAGGTGTGTGATGTATGCGGAGTCCTATTATTTTTTGTCCTTCAATTGTTTTACTTTGTAATGTTTCCCACCCTTCTTTGTACAGCTACTTCGACCAATATATAGGCAGATTGCAGAAAATCAAAATGCAGAAATATTTTCTGCCAATACACTCTTTGTTATTCTTGGGACAAGTCTTCTCACAGCCAGGGTAGGTGTTTGAACCTATTCTTTTCCTTGTATTCCTTTCTTTTGACTTTTGAGACAAAAACAAGGTTTGACCATTTTCTTATGTCCATTGATGTTATTTTACTTCTTATGTTGTTCTTGAACAGGCAGGGCTTTCCATGGCACTAGGAGCATTTTTGGCTGGTTTACTACTAGCTGAAACTGAATTTTCCTTACAAGTGGAATCTGACATTGCTCCATATCGTGGTCTTCTGTTAGGTCTGTTCTTTATGACGGTAGGTTCTCTAATACTAGTATTCACACGTTCATTAGTCGTATTATTTATCTATCAACAAACAAATAGCCATATTATGATTTGTTAATCAGATGGTCAATTATTCAATTCTTATGGAGATCTTGTACAAGTAATGGTCATCTAATCATCTTGAGGTGTGATTTTTCGAATAAACCAGCTTAAATTATGCAATTAATGCAAAGTAGTTTTTGTGATTTTCAGGTTGGAATGTCAATTGATCCAAAACTTCTTGTTTCAAAATTTAAAGTCATTATGGGGACGCTGGCACTCTTACTATGTGGCAAGACACTGTTGATTACTGTGATTGGTAGAATTTTCGGTATTTCACTCATTAATGCCATAAGAGTTGGCCTCCTTCTTGCTCCTGGGGGAGAATTTGCATTTGTGGCCTTTGGTGAAGCTGTTAATCAGGTTTTGTTCCTGAAACATTATTCTGTCAAGAATTCTCTGGTTTACAGACAACATTCATTTAAAATAGCTCATTTTAAAAATTCTGATAGGTTGCAAACTTAAATAACCTATGCTTTATTTATTTATATCCCAAGAAGAGTGACCTTAAGAAATAACAAAATCTGAATGCATACCAGCTTATAAAAAGCGGCAAGATTTTGTTTCCTTACAACTGGAAATTCAATTGGATATAAAATAATATTTCTCATTGACACTGCTTCAGGGCATAATGTCTTCCCAGATGTCCTCTCTGCTGTTTCTTCTTGTGGGAATTTCAATGGCCCTCACACCATGGCTAGCTGAAGGAGGACAGATGATTGCTTCCCGTTTTGAGCTACATGATGTTAGAAGTTTATTACCTGTAGAAAGTGAGGTAAGATTGTTTGTATGAGTGGCTGAAACTGACTTTATTAACTGCAAATGGTTATAAATTTATAGCTTCACCACTATCCATTGTTGGGCTTTCTTCCTGGTTAACTTTTTTTTTTGCCTGTATTTAGTTTAATTAGGAGATTCTTTTGTAGTGCCTCCTGCATTTGTGGTTGTAGAAACTTTATTTGGTTAGATCATATTTGTTTAGCATCTATTACGTTTTATTTAATTTAGTTAGATCATATTGGGTCGGATGTTATTCCACTTTGTATCCATTTTCGGGATGCTATTCGTCATTCATTATTTTTTGTTTAGATTTGTCTTTAAAAATTAGTAGCTAACTTTGTTTTGGAGGAATTCTTTTATAGACAGACGATCTGCAAGATCATATCATTATTTGTGGATTTGGACGAGTTGGCCAGGTGATCTATTGCTTTTTTGGTTTAATTTATTTTCAATGATATGTTTGACGCTTTACCTACTTGTTATTTTTAGATCATTGCACAACTTCTTTCGGAGCGACTTATTCCTTTTGTTGCACTAGACGTCAGAAGGTAACTCAACTTACAATCATTTTTCTGGTTGCTTCTTTAGTTCTTTGTGATAAATTATTTTGTAATTATTTAGTGGTTTTTGTTATTAATGAATGCCATTTCTGTGAAAATGAACACAATTACAGGTATAGACAAGCATTAATCGTTTAGTAGAAATCAATTCAATTTTGATTTCCTTCATAATGCTTGGATTCTTTGTTTATTTCTCAATACATAATTCTAGAGAGAACACAATTCTTGTTAAAGAATGCTGATACTTGTTGAACAAAATGAGGGAGAAAGATTCATTCTTTAGTTTTCTTCAAAGAAGTATAAGCTACGATATATCATATGTACACTCTTAGATGGAAAACAACGAGTACATGACCTGCCCTTTCTTTCGTATTTGCTAATTTCCTCAGTGATAGAGTGGCAATTGGGCGTGCCCTGGATCTCCCAGTGTACTTCGGAGATGCTGGTAGCCGAGAGGTATTTCTTTCAGTGCCTGAGAATTGAAATCATATATATATGTCCATTACCCCTGACATGCTTTATACTGCATAACAAGGTCCTACATAAGGTCGGGGCTGAAAGGGCGAGCGCTGCTGCAGTAACTCTAGATTCTCCTGGTGCAAATTATAGAACAGTTTGGGCTTTAAGCAAGCACTTCCCGAAAGTAAAGACCTTCGTCCGTGCTCATGATGTTGATCATGGATTGAACTTAGAAAAGGCTGGAGCCACTGCTGTAATATTCTGATACTCTTCTATCTTCTGTTTGGATTATTTCCTCATGATATAGTTCAGGAAAAAAGATGAAAAATGGATTGTTGCTCCAAGCTAACCTACCATACTGTTTAACAAGGAAAAAAATGATCCTATGTAATGTACAGGTTCAGAGGTTCTGCACTGGTTTTTAGTACAACTGGCTATTATAGAAATGATTTTCTTGAATTTTGTCTATTTGAACTCTCTATTACATGCATTTGTAGGTTGTCCCAGAGACCTTAGAACCAAGTCTTCAACTAGCAGCTGCAGTGCTAGCTCAGGTAATGTCATTGGAGCAGATTTATTGAACTTATGAATAAACTTTGTATGTCCCAATATTTTGTTGACACTTATCTATAGAGGGGGAGAAAAAAGAAAGAGAAAAAGGAAAAAACTTAATGAATCTTTATGTCACAGGCTGAAATTTTGTTTGTTTTTTACCTCAAATTATTCAGTTTGTGGTCAAAGTCAAATTTTTTCATACTGATGGTATGAGCATATTTTCACTCTCTAATGCATAGTGAGATTAGCCACATCTTACTGAGGACTAAAGCTTCTTTTGAAACTGAAAACAAGAGAAAAAAAGAATTGAAAAGAAAATACTCAGAAAAGGTTTCTACATTGTGTAATTTTTCAAGTTAATGACATCATGACACAACGTTATAGCATGGAGATGGGCAATCTTAGCTTTCTAACCATTTGTAATCTTCAGGCTAAGCTTCCAACAACAGAGATTGCAGCAATCATAAATGAATTCAGATCACGCCATTTAGCCGAGCTCACCGAAGTACTTCTTCCTTTTAAACACTTACGCAGCCATTCACAATGGACTTGTCATAGTCCTCAGAAATTGCAAAATCTCTATCTACATTTTTTTTCACTCGTATTTATACTTGATGTTTTAATTGATTCATGTTACTTTTTTTCTATTTCTTCAGCTATGTGAAGCAAGTGGAAGTTCTCTTGGATATGGATTCAACAGAGCTATGACTATGAGCAAACCCAAATCTCAATCCTCAGATTTCTCAGATGATAACCAAGTCTCTGATGGAACAGTGGCAATATGAAGATTCCACCCTTATACACAAAACACAAGGAATAATGATACAAAATTTTGAAAAATTGTATAGAAGATGATATGTTCTATCATTATTATGTACAGAAGGAGCATATTATTATTTGAATGGAAAATGCATCATCTTTCTTTGTCTTGGCAGAAATTCTTTGTTCATGCTCCTTGGGTTTTGGAAAGCATGTATAAGATGGCCTATTTTTATTGCTCGTATCATTCCTATCTAGTTCTAATCAAGTATGAATCATGAATGTATAGATATTTCTCATTAAGATAAATAAAGCAAAATAACCGAAATTATAATTTTTATATTTACAATTTTACATGACCAATTTCATGTTTACAGGTGATATTAATGTCATATTCCACAAAATGCATGAAAAATCGATATTATATCTTATAAAATATTAAAGAAAAACACTTAAATGTCTCAAGAAATATAAAGATATAAGTATTTGTCCCGACAATTTTTGCTTTGAAAAAATGTCTTATACTTTTTTTTTTAGTTATATTCAAATTCTTAACCATATAAATTATGAGATAAAATTATTTATTGATCGTTTAAAAATGAAAAATTTATCACTTATTTTTTCTTGTTATATAATTTTATTATCTTCTAGTAAAAATTCAAAATTTAGAAGTTGTAAATTCATATAAAAAAAGGGGTATGTATATTAGACCTTCCTTATGTATAAATATCTTGGTATATATAATTTCATTTTCACTATTAGGAAAAGTGGTATATCACTCAATGCTTCCGTGAGAACTGGACTTGCTTGCCGCTATGATTTGATCGGAACACTCAATTTTCGCCGCCGAAAGCTTTATTCAACAGTTAAGTAAGTGGTATATCACTGAATCCTTCCTCTTCCTTTTCTGCTTATTCAATGTCTTGTTCCTACGTTACGGTTTCCCCAAATTCCTTTCTTTTTCTTCTTTGATATTCTGCTCTGTTGGTCGGTTAGTTTCGGGTGCAGAAGAAGAGAGGAACCCTAGGCTTTGCTCCATTTCCGCCTCTCTCTCTCTCTCAAGCCTGGAAATCCTCAACCCTAGGCTTTGCTCCATTTTCGCCTCTCTCTCTCTCTGCTGTTTTTTTCTTCTAAATCCGCTGAATATGTAGTTGTTCTAAATATGCTGAATTGCTTTTGTGTGAATCTGCTCTGTTAGGCATATGATATACTGATAGTGTTCTGAATTGCTGAAGTGCTTTTGTTGAATTATTGAGTTGTTGTTTGTTCTTCAATTATTGTGTTGCTTTTGTTGTTCTAGTTTGTGGATCTGTTTGTAAGGTATAAATTATAGTTGTGTTACTTGTGACTTTGAGTTAGACATTTATGCCAATTATGTGTGATTAGTTTAGGTGAGACTTATGAAATTAATTTTATGTTGTCAATGTATATAATTTGCTAGTTCTATTTACATCCTACACTAGCCTTCCGAATCAAGGTAAAAAACTACGAGTTCACTCCCTTCTGTTGTTTCATCTTTTTCTTTTAGGTTTGTTTTCTTCTTTTTTTTTTTCCCCCTTCCCCGTGAATGGCCGTGATTGTGCAATTAATTATCAGCAAAGATAATTGAACATGTAAAACCTTAATCTAGTCCTTGACCAAAACTGTTTTGTAAGGGAAAACTAATTTCTCACCCTTTTCGATTGGTAATGGATGAAAATTTTGAATTTAGGAGTTAAATTGGACTTTTGCTCTTACATGAATAGTGTAGTAAGTAGTGTGTGGAACTGTGGATTTTAGAACTAGAGAATGAATGCGATAAACACGGAGTGTTTAAAATTTTGTCTAATGATTCTTCAAAATCAATTTATTTGTATTACTTTTGTTTGTGTTTGACTAGAAATGAGGCCTACAATGATGCTTAGGGCTCTCAACAAGCAGTTCATTGGATTGATCTCGGACAAAAGCTTGACCAGTGCATCCAATGCTGCTGTGAAGAAGCCACTGCCGCTCACGGCCTCTCGCAAACCAGCGTTCATTGATGCATTCCTTCACAAGATGAAGAACAACAAGACCCTTCTCATGAACAAGACAATTTGGTCTCGGAGATCCACCATCTTGCCCGAATTTGTGGATACCACTGTCAGAATCTACAATGGCAAAACCACCGTTCGCTGCAAGATCAATGAGGGAAAAGTTGGTCACAAATTCGGGGAGTTTGCACTCACCAGGAAGCGCAAGACCAGAGAACAACAATCCAATGCTAAGAATGTCAAGCCCAAGAAAAAGAAGTGATTTTTTTATCTGGGTCTTGGAGATTCCAAACTGATGGGTATTTTTTAGATGATGGTAGTTGTTTCGTAGGAACACTATGTTGTTGTAGAATGTTTAACAATTTTGCTTTCAGATAATAATAATATGACAGAGCGATTCCATGAAATTTGATTATAACAATTCTTTCCTTTATTGTTCTTGAATGAAATGAGTTTTATTTATTATTATTTTTAACAACTTTTTTTACTCTTGTTTCTTTTTTAGTTTATATTGTAGCTCATTGTTCTTTCCTTGATGAATTTGGGCTTGAGAGGAAGTGTGGAGCAGAAATTTATATCTGTATTATCTGTTTATGCTGAATGTCCTGCTTGCTTAGAGCTGATCCTGGGAATGGTATATTTAGAGAGGGAATAATACTTAAGAACTTAAAGTCTTAAGAGAGGATGACAAAAAAATTATAGAACTTGGAGTCTCTATCACTAGGAGGACTTTTTCAAAATAGTGATATTTAAGTAAAAAAAGCCTTGAAATATACTAGGAGAATTTTGCGTAAGTTTTGGTCCTTCATCCAAGTTGGTCTTTGGTAATTTTTATAACTCTGAAGATATTATCGAAAAAAAAAAAACATTGACAGTTAAAAGATTTAACAGAAAAATCAAAATGTATTTAAAATATGGAAAAAAGACAGATAGGTCCCTGACTTTTCAAATTTTTGACAAATACATCCCTGACAAAATTTAAATACAAAAAAGTTCCTGACTTTAACAAACGGAGGACAATTTAGTCCTTCCGTCTATTTGCCTCTCATACACCAAACGGAACTGGCTGACGTGGCTGAAACGGTGTCCAGGTGTCCGTTACGGTGCCACATTGGAAGGGGAATAAAGTTTGAAGGACAAATAAGTCCTTGACGTCATTTTGCAAATAAAGTTCGAAGGACAAATAGGTCCTTGAGAAATTTTTTTTCCATTATACTTCTATTATGAGAATTTAGTTTATAAAATTATGCTTGTATTTTGAAATCTAGTTAACTTGTTGTATTTTGCAATTTAAATTATTTGTATTAAAATTGTAGAAATTGGACTTGTTCTGTTTCTATTTTTTTTTTCTTAAATTGCATTAGTTCAGTTTTAGTGTATTTGTGTATTATATTAGAATTTGTTAAATTGCATTAGTTCAATTTTCATCATATCAGTGACATACTGACATTAGTTAGTATCAGTTCATTTATACATCAAGTTAGCATTAGTTTATTTGTGCATCATTCATGTATTAAGTTAACATTAGTGCATTTGTGTATTATATTAGAATTAGTATTTTTATCCATAATAACATTACGAGAATAAATTTTTTTAAAATTATAGTTCACCCTATTATATATATAATAATTGCTATAATTGTCTTTTCTAGTGTCAAAATTGCAACAAAAAAATATTATACATACACAAAATATCAGTCGCTCACATCTTTATATATAACTACATGCATTATTTCACATATTTTAGAATTAACATATATTTACACAAATAATTAATTTAATAACTAATTTTTAATTTACATTATACACCAAAAATAGTTTAATATAATTCAATTATTGTTAAGGTTGCAACTCACAATCATTCCTTCTCCCAAAACCATTATCTAAGTTTCTAAGTAAATGATAAACACAGTTTGGTTAACTTTGTTCCATCAGCATGTTGTTTCAATCATATTGATTATCATTACTATCAATCTCTCAATAATTATCAATTTTTGCTAGTTAATATTCGTTAAAATTTTGATCTATTAGAATATTAATATAGATTAAAGGATAGAGTTAACATCTTAATTAAAAAATGATTCTATTTTAGTTAAGATGTTAATTTTTATTGGGTTAAATTAACTCAAACTAAAACTAAAATCCAATTAAAATGTGCCACGTCATAGAGGATAATTTACATGTTGTTTTAGAGGAGGTTGGGTAGAACTCACCTTAATTTTAACATTCGTTATCTAAAATTTAAAATAATTTAATGTGTATACTTTTACATTTAAAATATTTTAATTATAAAAAAATATCGAATGACATATTTTGATTTCTCAAATTACTAATATAAAATATAATTATATATAGAGTAAAAATAGTAGAGAGAAATATAAAAATGAAGAGAGGTAGATGAAAGAATTTAGGAAAGGAGTTTATTAATTTTGAAAAAAAAAATTCTCAAGGACCTATTTGTCCTTTGAACTTTATTTGCAAAATGACGTCAAGGACTTATTTGTCCTTCGAACTTTATTCTCCTTCCAGCGTGGCACCGTAACGGACACCTGGACACCGTTTCAGCCACGTCAGCCAGTTCCGTTTGATGTATGAGAGGCAAATAGACGAAAGAACTAAATTGTCCTCCGTTTGTTAAAGTCAGGAACTTTTTTGTATTTAAATTTTGTCAAGAATGTATTTATCAAAAATTTAAAAAGTCAGGGAGTTATCTGTCTTTTTCCCTTAAAATATTAATGATAAAATCAAAGCGTATTATTTGCATTAGACTTTAGGCGTAACATTTTGGCGTTAGAAAGAAACAAATTTTTCTTACAGCTTGCTTGGACAAGCTTCAATGAAAAGATTTTATTTTAAAAGGATCTTAATTAAATCCTGTTATTAAGAAGTAAAAGCTGTTTTACCTTTAGATGTAAATTATTTTTTAGAAAAACTTTATGTTTAAATACAATATTGAAAGATTTTATTTTATTTTTGAATATCCTATTCTAAAAGATGAAAATTATAATTTTGCGGGAAGAAAACATATGCTTACTTTTTCTAATAATTTTACTTTTATTAAAAAAAATTTGTCAAACATATATTGAAAGACAAAATGATAATTTCACCTAAACATGAAGCAAGAGCAACTGAAAAAGTTGCTTGCTCAATAAGTCAATAGTGAATAGACAATACTTTATAGGGAGAGAAGGCGCATTTTCGTCCCGCAGTTAATTGTTCATTCTTAGTAGCGACTGTTTTCAAGTGCTTTTATATTAAATCTCTCGACTGCAGTTCCATTTTTCTTGAATCCATGATAAGAGCTTTTTCTGCTATGCTAAGTTATATTTTAGTAGCGACTGTTTTCAAGTGCTTAGGAAACTATGTTAAACTTTTCAGACATGAAACAGTAATATCTTGGATTGTTTAATGTCTTAAAGGAAGCACCATATATTTGTTGACAAAGTCATCTTCATTTTAATTTATCATGTGACAGCACATAAACGAGCAGAACATCTTGAACACTGTAAGCATCAAGAAGGATGTTGATGGTTTTCATCCCTTAAATATTGGTTGCCTTGCCATGCGTGGAAGAGATCAGAACCCCTGTTTATTTTGAAGTTTATATATTAAAAAAAAAATTGATTCCATTGACTGATCTTTTCCGGTTTTCCCTTTTTTGTGCACTTGTGTTTCTACATATATCTATAGGGAAATACAAAAAGAAAAAGAAAAAGGAAGGAGTTTAAAGAGGCAGCAGCTGCCATGTTTCACTTTTCATGTTTAATAACGTTATTTGTACAACTAAGAGTTATCTAACTTCTTTCTTTATTGTTGTTATTGTTATTATTTTGAGATTAATTAGTGTGATTCTCTCTCAACTTTATTATTTTCCTTGTTGCAAACTATTATGAGTTACCAATTAAAATATGTTCATTGTAGGCAACTTTAGATTGTTGCACAAGTAACATTTTCATTCCATGTTTATCAGTTTATATAGTTTGATCGGATGTGCTTTTCACAAAGGTAACCAAACATGGCAAACGAATTAAGATTCTAAAACATAGATATTTCAGAACCAATGGCAGCATCATTTTAAGAAGTGCCAAAGTGGATATTTCATCTGTTAAAGTTAAGAGGTTCAACTAATCTTAAAGATCTGTTCGTTTGCAGCATTGTAACATAGTTTCAGTCCCCAACCAATACATGGTACAATAAATAGCAGTGACAAAATTTTAAGGGAAAATCTTTGTAAGAGTTTTTAATGTAAGTGTCATATGAATTCCAATTCTTCATCTTTGACAAAATTTAACTGGAGATCTCAATAATCATCCATTTAAAGATCTATTCGTGCTCCAAACTGATCAACCGAAGTCTTCCCCTTTTGTTTTGTACTCCGAAGAATTGAAACCTGCAAGATATCACAACGGAAAAAAACCATCATTTTTCAAAAGGTTAGTTCAGAAGAGGATCAAGCTAGCAGAGCTAGATAAACGTTTTTTGCACTCATTCTAAATTGCATACTGAGCTAAACACACAGATTAATAGATGTGTGTTGGCTCAAAGTACGAGGTTCTGTAACTCGAGGATAAACAAGATGCTGAAGGGTCTAATAACCATGCTAGATTAGAAGTATGAGCATCCATTTCTAATATACCAAGTTAAAATTCAATCAAACTAACGATATTAAGTATTCTAAAGAAAAATCACAAAATCATTTTAGCTATGTTACCTTGGGCCGTTCCATAGAGCTTCCAAAATACCCTACCCCAAAGGACAAGGAAGTGTAAGCAGCTGCAATTTCCACAGCATTCAGCCTTGATGATTTTCCTGAATCCTAAAGAAATTAACATTTAAATAAAAAGATCAGATGATCTCCAGGGTTTTTTTAATTAAATAAATAATTAATTATTCATTTTCAAAAATGATTAATTATTTTTGGCAACAGGGTATTGTGTTTAAAAAATTAAACTGTATTTTGCACAAGAGATTTGAGAAAATTGAGTTAACTTATTTCGCATTTGTTCCACATTTCACATGAAGGTAGTGGGAAATATGTTGATTTTTTTCAAGCTAAAACCACATCACAGACATGCAGAGTGTCCTTGAGTTTTATGTGAAACTCAAACCCCATGGGGGCACATGCGAAATGAGCGGAACAAGTTAAAAAAATTAAACTCAATTTTCCTAAGTCCCTCATGTAAAATGCTCATAGTTGTATGAAATATGGAAATGGATCCTCTCCATTTTTTTTTTCACTGAAGAGAATAAAGTGTGATCTCTCACCTTTAATTCTATAAGTGGGACCAGAAATTAATAAGAGAGAGAACAATGAATAGTGAGATCAAACACTGGACACTATCCAGTTTTTTTTCCACTGGAGAGGATCCACTCCCTATGAAATATGTTGATTTTGCAACTCCCTGGTGCGAAATGCAGTTTAATTTTTCAATGCAATATCCTATTTGCGAAATAATAAAGTTGTGTATAGTTGCAACTTCTACAACTTTTGCGTATGTTTGGAAATAATTCTTTTTTTATTTAATTGAATTAAAAAGAAATCTTCAGACATAATTATTAACTGAGAGCTGAAGGGACTCACAATTGTAGATAAATCCGACTGCACAACCAAGATCCCATCATTGCTATCTATGCCACTTTGATTGCTATCCTCAGCAACTGCACGTAAGACTTTGGCGCAAGCAGAGGCAGCACCAGACTGTGAACTGAGGGAAAGTAAAGTTTAAAACTAAAAAGATACCAACTGTTACTAGAATGTACCTAGTTAGGAGGAAGAAGAAGATAGGAATAATGCTAAAAATTAACTATATCACTAAAATGACACTATAAATGAAGTGCACAGAAACCCTCTATAATTGGACGATAATCCATATAAAGATTCTCTCCCTATTTCTTATATATATATAAACAGTAATCAAGGAATTAACCATACAGCGACAATGAAACACAGCACTCCCTAGCTGCGAATCCTTTCATTAGGTGCTCTCCCGCACCTGAGACGCAACAGCCAACCTTGAATGGAGATCCAAAGGGACCTTTTGATGATGCCCAACAACCTGAACCAAACATTGCTGCTAACCCAACTCGTCCACTAACCTGTTGGATAATTAGTGGTATATTTAATTATGACAAATTATTTACTATTCTACCACGAAAGTGCAAAGCACTAGAAGAAAAGTAAATTACGAAAACAAGCCTTCACCTTCAGGGCAATACCACCACTGGAGGCCCCTGTTGCTACATGCCCCTCATTGTCTACACAAATAACTCCAACTGTGTCCATTACTTGATCTTCCACTGCATAAGTAAATTAGCCTGTTATGTGCAAAGACTTTATCTCAGACGAGTACCCATCTCTCTTCTTTTCCTTTTTTTCTTCTCTCTTTTTTTTCAGAATAAGATTGGTTGATATTTGATATGCATGTAGGCTCCCCCCCACGGGAACTGTTTACCATCGAAGTGTTCCAATATACCTGCCATTGCGGTACTTCCACATACCCCAGAACATTTGTTGGGAGAGTCTTCTGTTTTAGATCTTGCAGCTTCAATCATATATTTGTATTTTGACCATTGTGCTTTAGCCCTTTCTGTGACCAGCCACTGTTATGATACATTCTAAAGTTTTAATATTTAGTGACAAGCTCCAAGCATAAGTGAAATCATAATATGAAACTAAGACCTCATTGGCCTCCGTTATACTAGATGGCAAATCAATGCCCTTCGACTTGGCCCATGAACGAGCTCCTTCACCCACCAAGAAACTGCAGATTTACAAATTTCTTTATGTTAGGCAATAGAGATTATCATTTCAGTGAGTCCTAATGAGGTAAATTTAATTTTAAAAAGTTATGCTAACAGTGTACTAAAGGCACTTGTTAAAAATACACAAGTAGAAAAAGTTTTTAGAGGGAAAAAAAAAAGAATAGGGAGTCCCAGTTAACAAGTAAATCGGTAAAGAATGAAGGTCGGTATTCTAGATCATTTTTAAGTAGCCTGATTTAAATTTATTGTTAAAATCCGTTTAACAATTCCATTTTGGATTCAGAGACAAGGTGATGGAAAAGCCTTTGCTCACAGATGCAAGAGATGTTAAGTAGTAATTTACATTGGTGGAATTCGGCCCAAAAGTGGAGATCCAGTCATTTGCTCTTTGGCCAACAAAGCAGCAATTTGGATAGCATTTCGGACACCTGGTCTATAGTAAATGCAATAAATACATAGAAACAACTTAACAGAAAATTTGACATATAATAACAAATTCCAAAACTCTTGCCTAAGCAAGCATATATTAACAAAAGACATAAGCCTTCCCAGGTAAGTAATCATTTATCATTTTACCCAGACTTTGTTGTGCTAAATTTGTTTTCACTTTCCCATTTTGCAAAATATTTCATGATTTGAATGTTGAAACTCTTGAATCTATCATGTAATGCAACAGCATGCAAGTACCTGGCACAGCTCCAACAGCACCAAAAGCTCCAGATTTGCCATCCATGATACTGGCATCACACTCAATGCCGCCATCTTCTGTCAAATTAGAGCCCCTTCCTGCATTTGTGCTTGGATCATCCTTCAACACAAGTACCCAAAATCAATTCCTTTCAATTATTACAAGCTTACAACAGACAGTATCTTATCCTAAATGTAAGTCATATTCCGCTACGTAGTGTCTTATGCTAGAACAAATGTTTGGTTTCTAACTCTCAAAATCAACTCTTGCCTATAGAATTGATCTTGGCATAACTGAAAGAGTACCAAACATAAATCACTTTACATTAAAATCAATTCTAACTAAGGGTGCGTTTGTTTCAGCATATACAGGAAAAAAAAAAGAGAGAAAAAAAAAGGGGCTAAAACGGACGCAGTCTATATTAATTCTACAAAACCTGAAAAAAAAAAAAAAGAAGATAAAAATGAGAAAGGATTGATTTTTACGCTAGGAATAAATATAGGGAACAAGAGAAATAAAGTGGAGGACCTCCAAGACTTGAATGGCAGCCACAACAGCGTCTATGCATTGTCCTGAACCCTATATCAACCAAATTAAAATAATAAAAAAAAATGGAATTAAAATTGGAATTGAAAATCGAAATTGAGAACCGGAAAATTAAAATTTGTGGTTACATCGGAAAGGAGTTGAGAGGCGGTGATGCAAGCGCGGTTCATGGCGGACCTGAGGGGTTTGTCGTTAGAAGGAGAGTGGTAACCGGCGCCAACATGAACCGCCACGAAGAACCTTTTTCGTTCATTTCCTTTTTCTTTTTCATTTTGCTGGTCCTTACTACTACCATTCCCACCAACCATTGCTATTTCTTCTTCTTCTTCTTTGCGCGCTCTTGTTACTGCATGAGTACTTGCTTCTTGTCCTTCGGTGTAAATATTATTATTTTTTGGTTTCCACCAGGATATCTATCATGCCAGAGGTCCAATGACTAATCCCTCGAGTACTGTAGAAGTACACAAAGTGGACGATCCTCCTAAGCAATCTTTATTCCAATCCTCCAGTGAATATCAAACCCAGAAGAGATGATTAAAAAACACAAACTCTCATCCATCTATGCCAACTTGTATTATTATTATTATTATTATTATTATTATTGTTAATTTTTAGTGTTGTATAATATAATAAAAAAATATAGCAATTTATGTATGCTTCCTATATAGCAATAGTATTATATATATATTTATATATCTCCTTTTTTAGCTCTTTTCTAAAAATATTGGCATATAATTAATGTAGATAATATATATACTTAGCAAGTATCTCTATTGAATTAATTATAAAGGTTAATAAAAGATAATCCATATTTTTTTTTCTAATTGTAGCAAGTAACTCCATTAAAGATATTGGCTAATTATTACCATGTACAATTAGTGTGTATGTGTGTGTATATATATATATATATACGAATTAGTCGTGAATTATTACAATTATTTATCATCTAGAAAATTCGTACCTCATACATAGTTCTTTTTCTTTATTTTTTTTTATACCTAATTGCTGCTAACTACGATTCTATCAACAGTATTATTTAACAATGAAAAAGTTTGAAAAATAAAAGCAAAGATTATAAAGTTATGGAAAGTCCTATCCAAATTTGACAAGAGTAAGACGGCTTACCTAAAAATAGTTATCATAGATGATAAGGTAAGTTGACTATTTTCCATGATTTTTTTAAGTGATGTTAGATCCAGTTAATAAATATTTTTTTGTTCATATTTTAAGTTTATTTGCTAAGTAAACCCTTGCACGAATTAAAGACAATACGATTTAATAGAGTTATAAGTGCTAGTAGCCTTTATATTTAATTTGTTTTACAGTGTGATAAAATTCGTTGTTCAATCAAGAATTATTTGGCAAAGATGTTTGAGAATGATCTGATCGAGGGGAAGGTTTATGTCTTGTCAAATTTTCTGATTGAGGAATCAAACGGAATTTATCTTCCGACTGCACACGTGTGTAGAATAACTTTTAAGAAAGAGTCACGTATAGTCCATACGGTCAATGATCGTAAAATTCCTGACAATCATTTTAATTTTCTTGCTCATGATGATATATTGAGACAAACAAATGAAAAATCTAACTTATTTGGTACATAATTAATTTGTATTATTATTATTGTGTTATTCATTTATTTGTCCTTAATTTTATGCTTTTAATTCATTTTTTTTTTCAATTAGATGTTATTGGACTCTTGACCAAAAAAGGAGAACTTATATCATGGTCAAAAACAGGAAAAAGTGACCATTACATTGTGGTCGATCTCCATGATTTGCAGTACGTGAAGGTTTACAATTTCACAAATAGAATTTGTTTTGTAACAATTATAAATTCATATGCAAAATCTTTTATTCTTTTGTTATATATTACTAATTATTTCTCTTAATTTTCGCTTTTATTTAGAAATGAGGAAAAAATAAAATGCACACCGTAAGATCAATTTGCAACTCAATTACTCAATTATCTACGTGATCACCAAGCAACTGAATACATACTTATTCTCCAATTTACAAAATTTAACAAGGGCATTGGTAAGTATATTGATTTAACCTTTTATTCAACATATTTATTTATATTATATTTGTAATCATATTATATTTATTTTTATGAATATATCTTTTTAAAAAATACTATTTGGAGGAGACCGGCAGGCGGTAGTGTGGAGTACTTCGCCTGTTGGCAGATAGAGCACTGGCGTACATAGTCCTTGACCATACGAGCCATATCCTTCCAGAAAAATTGGGGTGTTCATCGGCACAATGTCTTTTGATAACCACCATGGCCACCAATGGCTGAGTCATGGCACTCATAAAGAAGCTTCAGGATGAGGGACGAAGTAGAAGGGATTATCAGTTGGTCCTTCCAAAACCAAAGACCCTGCCGGTGCTGTAAATTGT
This sequence comes from Arachis ipaensis, assembly GCF_000816755.2. NCBI lineage: Eukaryota > Viridiplantae > Streptophyta > Magnoliopsida > Fabales > Fabaceae > Arachis > Arachis ipaensis. The sequence goes on along the minus strand of NC_029786.2, from coordinate 157,733 downwards.
CAGACCGAAGATCCACCTCAAAAAATATATCCGAGGGGTTGAAGTGCTGGAGATCGGACCGTAGCTGCGTGAGAATGTCGCAAGTGAGTGATGTGACAGCAAGAAATTGGCGAGACAGCCCATCGGCACCTTGATTATCCGAGCCCTTTTTGTATTCTATCTCAAAGTCATAGCCCAAGAGTTTGGCCAACCAAGTCTGCTACTCTGGCGTTTGAATGGTCTGAGCTTGGAGTTCCTTGAGGCTCTTGTGATCCGTCCATATCACGAACCTGTGACCAAGCAAGTAGTGGCGGAACTTAGCCACCGCCGCTAAGATTGCTTGCATTTTCCGGGCATAGACGGATTGCTTCTGAGCCGTGGAGGAGAGTTTCTTCGAAAAATAAGCAATGGGATGTCCAGCTTGACTGAGAATCCCCCCAAGACCGGTACCCAAAGCATCTGTCTCGAGCACAAAAGGTTTAGAGAAGTCGGGAAGTGCCAGGACTGGTGCATGAGTTAGAGCCTCTTTCAATGTCACAAAAGCATCCGAGGCTGATGGCGACCACACAAACCCCTCTTTGCGCAACAAGTCAGTGAGTGGCGCGGCCAGAGTGGCAAAATTGCATATGAACTTTCGATAGTAACTCGCCAATCCCAAAAACGCCCGAAGTTTCTTTACTGAGGTTGGAATCGGCCAACAACGAATTGCTTCAATTTTTGAGTCATCCACTCTCACTCCCTCAAGTGAAACCACATGGCCCAGGTACTCAACTTGTGTTTTTCCGAATGAGCATTTAGAAAGTTTGGCAAATAGAGAATGGTGCTTGAGCACGCGTAAGACATACACTAGATGATGGAGATGAGACTGCCAATCTGCACTATAAACCAGGATATCATCAAAGAAGACGAGCACAAATTTTCGTAAGACCTCAGAAAAGATAGCATTCATCAAACACTGAAAGGTAGCAGGGCCATTAGTCAGACCAAATGGCATAACAAGCCATTCGTATAAGCCGTGGTGGGTTCGGAAAGCCGTCTTAAAACAATCCTCCGGTCTGACACGAATCTGATGGTACCCCGAGCGGAGGTCGAGTTTAGAGAAAAACCGAGCACCGAACAATTCATCGAGTAATTCGTCCACCGTCGGCATAGGAAAGGAATCCTTGATGGTGGCATGATTGAGGGCCCGATAATCAGTGCAGAACCGCCATGAGCCGTCTTTCTTTTTCACCAAAAGCACGGGAGAAGAGAAGGGGCTAGTGCTTGGCTGTATGATGCCCTCGGCTAGCATCTCAGAGACGATCCGCTCAATCTCAGACTTTTGGCTATGAGGATATCGATAGGGGCGGACCTTAATAGGCGTCGTTCCGGGTAACAAGGTAATGGTGTGATCATGCACTCTCGGCGGGGGCAAGCCTTTTGGAACCTGAAAAACAACTGAGTAATCCTGCAATATAGAAGCCAAGTCGGGCGCCAAATCAGAAGGTAATTCCAAAAGAGGAGGGGTGTCTGTAACCATTTCTTGGAGTTGAAGTGTGTACATTTCCATAATCTCATCTGTTATGTGCAAACGCCGCAACTGATGAAATTGTGCCTGAGCTGGGTTGACATCTTTTTCACCCTGCAAAGTAACCATCTCAGCCCCAACCACGAAGGTAATGAATTTTTCCTTGTAATTAACCAAATGGGTGTCTAGTGTCTCAAGCCAAATGTCACCTAAAACCAGCTCCTCACTAGCAATGGGGAGTACGAAGGCCGATATAAGGAGCAAATGATTCTGAATGGAAACCGGTAAATCACGAACCTCACCCTCGCATTGTAGCAAAGCACCATTACCCACCTCAACCTTGAATCTTGGGGAATAATGAATGGGCACTGCCAGGCGTCGAACCAAAGTCGGGTGGATGAAATTATCCGAGCTGCCGCCATCCATGAGTACGAGGATGTCCCTGCCTTGCACCAGACCTCGGAACCTAATCGACCGTCGGGTAGGGATGCCGGCCATGGCATTGTACGAAAGGTGGAGGGGCTCGACCATTACCTCAGCTAGTACCGGCGGGGTTTGGTCTTCTTCAGTAATCTCAATTGCAGAGTCCTGGTCAGTAGGAACTTCCTCCACAGTTTGGACTAGAAAATAGTGCTTGGAAGCACATTTGTGGGAAGGAGAATAGCGCTCGTCACAGGTAAAACATATGCCCTTTTCTCTCCGAAACTGTATCTCCATTGGGGTTAATTTGTGCATTGTGTTAGTCTTTGGAGGGGTGGGGAGGAGTGGAGGATTTTGAGGCGGTGGCTGTGCAGGGGAAACGGTAGTGAGTGGTTTTGGGGCTAAGGCGGCGGTAAGCCGAGCCGGCGGTTGCTGGGGCTGAGCAACGGCAGAGCGCCAACGTTGGGTCTGAGGCAGAAACTTTTCCTCAAACAATTTAGCAAGAGAAATCGCTTGCAACAAAGAGATCGGGGAACGGGCTTTCACCTCCCGTTTCAGTTCCGGATGAAGACCACCCACAAAGCAATCAAGTAGCAGAGCATCATCTAAGCCGTATGCACGGGCGGCCAAATTGTTTAAGGATTCAAAGTAAGCATTCACAGTGGTGGATTGTTTCAATTTCAGTAGCTCCTCCCGGGGGTTTTCAAAATGGGACGGCCCGAATTGCATTTGCAAGGCAGTGGAGATGGCAAGCCAATCGGCCATAGGTTCGAGTCTCTCCCACATCTGAAACCAAGTAAGGGCCCGGCCTTCCAAATTGACGGCCACCAGATCCAACCGTTGGTCCTCAGAGATATCATAGATGCGGAAGAAGCGTTCTACGTGATAGATCCATTGGGAAACATCCTCCGTGCCAGAGAAACGAGGGAAATCCACTTTCATCTGACGGGGGTGGCCAAAGACAGGGGAGGAAGGGCCACGTCTCGGGGATTCTGCCAAGTGCTGCACGAACTGCTCCTGTAACAAACCAAGTGTTTGTGTGATAGAGGCGAATTGCTTGGTGTAGCCATCCGATTGCTCGGTTAAACGAGAAATTGCAGCTTGCAACGTTTGGAGACGAGTGTTCTCTGTCATTGGAACTCAATAGAAGCACCAAATGATAACAATTGCAAGCTATAGAGAATTCTGATGAAGAATTGAAACAGTACAAGTGTAGTATAACAACACCAATATAGTATAGCAGTATTAGGAAATAGTCCAAGTAATCAGAGTATGAGAGAATTAGATGGAAAGAATGAAGGAATCAATGAATGTAGTCCAGGTTCACCTGCAAAGGGGATCTGAATTAGAATGTGGAGTTTTCAGAGAGAGAGCACAGAGAGAAAAGATAACAAGTCAGAAGAGAAGACTCACATTACACACACACCCCATAAGGGCCTTTTTTTCCTTCTTAAGCCCCTTTTGTCACACCCCTTTCTTTCCTCTTTGTATCACTTCTTTTCTCTTTTTTTAATACGGGACAGTCCAAATAAACTCCATTTAGGCAAAAATCTTCCTAACCCGCCCAATTATTCTGACTTATTCTGAGTTTTCAACAAAGTTTGTTTGGAATGGAGAGCATCATATGTGGACTCATAGAAAGCAAGGGTATGCCATAGGAAGAATATCTTATATGCCACCAATGAATAAAGAAGATTACTATCTAAGGCTACTTTTGAACATTCAAAAGGGATGCACGAGTTTCAGTGATCTAAGAACAGTTGATGGTGTGGTTTATAACTCCTTCAGAGATGCATGCTATGCACTAGGACTGTTGTAGGATGATAGAAAATTCATTAATGCAATCTCTGAAGCAGGAACATGGCACTCTGCAACTTTTTTAAGGAGACTTTTTGTTGTTCTATTAATATCAAATAACATGAATAGACCAGAGTTTGTTTGGCAAAAGACTTGAAACTTTCTCTCTCATGACGTACTATACTAACAAAGAAGATTATTGCAAATGAAAGATAACTATAGTCTATTACGAATTTTTTTTCATTGTAGAATTCAATTTAGCCTATAATTATAACAAAAATATTGGATAATGAATGTTGAGAGTGATTCTCTAGAACAAAATGCCTTTTTTGGAAGTAAAATTATCGTGTATATATGGCAAAATTGTTTGTTGGTGTTCACTTTAACTTTTTCTCTTTCTCTGATAATATTTAGAAAATTTAACAAAA
>NC_029786.2:143025-153534 GCF_000816755.2 Arachis ipaensis | reverse complement strand
AAATCGTATCTACTGCATCTAAGAAATCATAACTAACTCGACATACGTTGAGTACTTGCATTTGCATCGGTTGTCTCTGTACTTTTTTTTTTTATGTATTATAATGATTTTGATATCCATGTTAATCACAACAATAATTTTTAAAAGGACATGTTACTAATGAAATATTTTTTAGACCAAAAACAATGAGTGTTATTTATTATTTAACAATGCATTTCAGATTTTTTTTTATTAGAGACTTATTTAATAAATTTTCAAATAATTATGTAATTTTAAATTAAAAAAATACAGATTTGATGATGTCAGAAGTCCAAATAAAAGATATTACACTTACAAAAATTGAAGATTTGCTCCAGTCAAATGGCAGGTCATTGAAAGAATATTGCGGAATGCCATATCCTCCAAAAAATTCGGTGTCTAGCTTAGAAGACAGAATTATAATGGAAGAGTTGAACTTTGATATTAATGCTCTTGCGAGTGAACTAGATGGGTATTTAGAGAAGCTAACTGATGAGCAAAAATCTGCATACGATAAGATAATTGGCGCTGTTAGCGGTAATATGGGTGGGTTTTCTTTTTATATGGTCAAGGTGGTTGTGGAAAAACATTCTTATGGTCAACTATCTCATGCTCAATTAGGTCTAAAGGAGGTATAGTGTTAAATGTTGCTTCAAGTGGGATTGCTACACTTCTGTTGCCTAATGGAAAAACTGCACATTCAAGGTTTAAAATTTCTTTGACCATAAATGAAGATTCTTTGTGTAACATTAAACAGGGAAGTCCTCTTGCAAGGTTAATAACTAAGGCCAAATTAATCATATGGGATGAAGCTCTAATAATAAGTAAGTATTGTTACGAAGCTTTAGACAAATATCTCAGAGACATCTTGAGGTGCTCAGATTCGTATAATGCTCATTTGCAATTTGGAGGTAAAGTTGTTGTCCTGAGAGGAGACTTTAGACAAATTTTACTTGTGATTCCCAGAGGCTCAAGACAAGATATAATTCAGTCTTCTATTAATTCTTCATATTTGTGGCATAACTGTAAGATTCTGAAGCTTACAAAAAATATGAGATTATCACTAGGTGAAACCAACAACGTACAAGAACTCAGAAATTTTATAGAATGGCTACTCAAAATTGGTGATGGTTTGGCTGGTGATACAACAGACGGTGAATCGATCATTCATATACCATCTGACATTTTGGTTAAGAACTCCGAGATAGTTTTGGATGACCTCATTGATTTTGTGTATCCAGATATGTGATCCAATTTATCCGTTGAAAATTATTTCAAAGATAGAGCAATTCTTGCACCAACAATGGATTGTGTCACTGATGTCAACAACAAGATGACTGCAGGGTTACCTGGACAAGAAAGAGTCTACTTAAGTTCAGACTCTGTGTGTGTTGAGAAGGAAAATATGGAATTTGAGTTAGATGCTTTCTCACCGAAGATTCTAAATGGAATAAATTGTTCAGGTCTACCACCACATAAGTTGGTCGTGAAGGTTGGCGCTCTTGTTATGTTGATGCGAAATATAGACCAAACTAATGGTTTGTACAATGAAACGAGAATGCAAGTTAGAAGAATGGAAAACCATGTGATAGAATACAAGACTTTAACCGGTAACAAAGTTGGGAGTATTGTTCTTATCCCAAGACTGAATCTAATTCCAAATAACGAAACATTACCGGTCAGATTTCAAAGAAGACAATTCCCAATTATTATGTCATTTGCAATGACAATAAATAAGTCACAGGGACAAACTCTATCAAAAGTTGGAATATACCTTTCAAGGCCAGTTTTCACCCATGGTCAATTGTATGTTGCGTTATCAAGAGTAACAAGTAAAGATGGCATGCGAGTGCTGTTGCAAGATCACAGACACTTGGAAGATAACTGCACGATGAATGTGGTATATAGAGAAGTTTTTGAGAGCTTATAATGAAAAAGTAATAACGAAATCTCTTTGATTAAATTTATTTATTTATTTAAATTTATTACTATCAATTAAAAAAATTGACAAATTCTAGGTGCTAATTGATAATACATTCTTATTGTACATTAATAGCTTGAGAATATTAAAATTATCATAAAAATTCGCATTATTTTATTCTCCTGATAAACAATTTTATAATTACGTTAATCATATAATTTTGTATACTAACATTGATATAGTGTTGTTTCAGGTATATATTTTGCAGACATCAAAGGATAGTGTTGAGTTGTTATTCAGTGGGTTTAAATTATTTATTGTTTATTGGAGAACTTTCTGCATTAGTATTTTCTACTAATTTGTTGTTCATTTTGAGCTGATTTTGAAATGTTCTTACTTCATAATAAACCCACATATAAAAATTTGTTGGTGGACTTAAGTGTTACTAGATTATTTACGATTACATTGAGTAAATATGTCTGATTTATTGAAGAAAGTAGATTACTAAAATTGGTTAATAACTATTATAGAGTTAATACAATTAGCACCAGGCTAAGAAAAAACAAACAATGCATAGCATGTTATTTTTTATTAATCAAATTATTATAATTCAAATTAATTTTAACAAAATAACTTAAAATTATAATTTCAATCTTATCACGTGCATGACACGGGTTATTATACTTGTTATTATTGCTTTATTTGAGCAAACCGGATAAGTTTTTAGAGTTCCTTTTAGTGTTCCTTTTTAGTGTTACTTTTTACTATATATCTGTTCCATTGTTTCTTTTCAGTCACCTCCTTATTATTATATTGCTGTTGTTATTGTTGTTGTTGTTGTTGCTGTCTTTGAACAAACTGGGTAAGTTTTTAGTGTTTCTTTTTAGTGATACTTTTTACTATATATCCGTCCCATTGTTTCTTTTCAGTCACCTCATTATTATTATTATTATTATTATTATTATTATTATTATTATTATTATTATTATTATTATTATTATTATTATTATAATNNNNTAGGGGTAATGGGTGCCAGGTTGGGCGTTTAAAACGGCCCTTATGAATGATGAGGAAAGATTGGACGTTTGGGCGCCACTAATAAGCGTTTGAAACGCTGGCCAAAAGGCACAAGAAATGAAGCTCCCGAAGTATCGAAGGCACCTCTTGAGGAAAGCGCTTCACTTCACGGGGGAGTCGGAAACGCCAAGGCTTCAATATGCTGCATGCTTCGTTGGTTTCAATTAGAAAGGGGTGGGGGTAATGGATGAGATACTACGGGTACTGGGTAGTGATAATATGAAAGGGGTTTTATGTCATTTCGAAAATTATTATAGACAAAATGATGATTTTATAACGTTTTATAACGTTGAGGATTATTTTAATAACAAAAAAAGTCAGGGACGATTTTGATTTTCACCCAAAACGTTAAGATGAAAAAAATACTTAACCCTTATTATTATTATTGCTGTATTTGAGCAAATCGGGTAAGTTTTTAGTAGGGGTGTTATCGGTTCAGTTTGGTTCGGTTTTAGACCAAAAACCAACCGAACCGATTTATTCGGTTTTTATATAATACCAACCAATCGGTTTGCTGTTTGCGCAACAACCGAACCGAACCGAACCGAACCAAAAGCGGTTTGGTTCGGTCGGTTTTTTCGGTTTTTAAATTCTAATTAATAGAAAATTAATCTTAGTAAAATGATGTTCAAAACAATCAATAAACTGAAATAATATTACATTACATTCAAATTCAACACAATTTCAACTCATTCCAACAACTAAACATAAAACAAACACATTTGTTAAGTCTAAAATTTTCATTTTTAATGTATTACTAAACCATTTCTGCGGTTCGGTTCGGTTTCTGCTGAGCCAACCGAAAACCGAACCGAACCGATCGGTTTATTTCAGAAAAAACCAAAAAAACCGATTTTTTTCGGTTTTTATTCGGTTGTTGTAAACTTCGGTTCGGTTTTGTGGTAAATTTCGGTTTGGCTCGGTAACTTACACCCCTAGTTTTTAGTGTTATTTTTTACTATTTATTCGTTCCATTGTTTCTTTTCAATCACCTCCTCCTTATTATTATTATTATTATTATTATTATTATTATTATTATTATTATTATTATTATTATTATTATTATTATTATTATTGTTATTGTTGTTATTCTTATTATTGTTATTGGTTTTGTTATTATTATTATTGTTGTTATTATTGTTATTATTATTATTATTGTCTTTGAGTAAACTGGGTAAATTTTTAGTGTTATTTTTTACTATATATCCGTCTCATTGTTTCTTTTCCGTCACCTCATTATTATTATTATTATTGTTGTTGTTGTTGTTGTTGTTGTTGTTGTTGTTGTTGTTAAGAACATATTATTAATATGGTTATCACATATTAACCATATTATTATATTAAGAACATATTAAGAACATATTGTTATGTTCTTAATATGTTATAACAATATGTTCTTAATATGTTTTTAATATGTTCTTAACATATTATTTCATATTAATATAAAAACATGTAATAATATGTTCTTATATAAAATAATATGTTATAACATAACTTAATTTATATGTCCTTATATATATTTGTATAGGTTGAGTTTAAGGTGAAAAATTCTGAAGAGGTGTTCGATATATGGGAAATTGTTGAAAAACAACCCGTGATTGCAAATATTTTATTAACGCGTGCATTTCGGAAGCTAAAAGGTGTGAGTATAAATTTGCATTTATATAAATTTTTTTTCTCTATTTTTACAATTCTAATTTTATTCTTTATAAATTTATGTATTTTTTATCTAATTTTTTTCTGTATTTACAATTTAGGATTCTATATATAAAGGTCTCATTATAGAAGAAGAGATAAAAGAATATCGTTATCACACAATTTTAGTTGTAGGACGTGTTACCAGAAAAATTAGAAGCAAAGTGAGAGAATATTATATAATTAAAAACTCCTAGAGAACAAAGTAGGAAAAGAATGACGGTGAAAAAATCAATCGTAAGCCATTTACATACAAAAAAAAAACAAAGAGATAGAAAATAGAAGGCCATATCTATTGAGCTATTAACAGAAGGATTAATTCCTGTTAATGTTTCTATGTTAAAAGGGCAGGTATCATCATCATTTATCTATATTTTGAGTGTATCTTGGTATTTTAATTTGTTATTTTAATTATGAGTAAGCTACTGTCTATCATAAATCATCAAAATTATTAATGAAACAACCACTCTTTAAATCTGGAAGTACAGGCTGTTTAATTTTATCACTTAAAGGAACTGTAGCAGTAAGACCTTTGTTGATGAGGCAGTAAGGCTAATTTGACGATGTTCTTGAAAGTGATAAGATCCAAATGTAAGAACTCCTGGTGGCTATGGATTTAGAGATTGCAAAAAAAAAAAAAGAGTTAAAACCCCAGATCCAAAAATTTGAGTGATAGTTTAGTGATAATGTTTATATTCTTTCTGAACCAAAGGAGGGCAATGATATCAGATTTTATGGAAATATGTCTAAACTCTTCCGTTCTCTTTCTAGACGCCTTTCTTTTTCTTCTCCGTCTTCCTCCTCCACCTCTCCAATCCATTCTTCCTCCAATCCCCTTACTGAGAAAGTGGCTAGGCCTGACGAACTTTCTCCCAAACACAATATCTTTGAAGAAGAAGTTTGCTTCGAAGATATCAATCAAGCCATCGATAATTGGGAGATACCCAAAATCCCCCAAGATGAGCTTTATGTCCCTGACGACAACAAAAGAAAATCAGACTATATCATCAAAACCGCTGAAAATAATATTCCTCTGGGACCGGATTCCGGTGAGGAATTCCATCTCTTAACCAAACAATCTGTCAGAGAACATGCCCGTCACTACAGATATCTTCACATAGGGTGTGTCCAAGTTGCAGTTAAACCTCTCATCCGAGAAGGCTTGAATGCTTCCATCCTCATGTGTCTTCGAGACATTAGACACAATGATTTCCAAGACTCCCTTATTGGAACAGTTGAAACAAGTCTTGGACATGGTCTAGTTTATTTCAATTGTTTCCCTAACAAAACGGTCAGCTTGTTAGACACCAACATCCTTGATTCTCTCTTCCTGAACATCCGAATTCATGGTCTAAACATGAAGGAAGGATCCATTCCAGCCGCTTTAATCTATAGGATTCAATACAAGGTTATGAATACTTGTAATTCTAGAGTCCTTCTCAAAACCCAAGATCGTGAAACTACTTTGTTTGTCACTGACATGACAAAGGCCAACGTCATGATTCCAAGGCTCATAAGGTGGGATGAAATTGATCTCCCCCAGTCATGGTCTATTGACAGAGCGATCCCTACACAACCTAGACAAGCACCCCTCTTACGAGAAATAAAACAGGATGAATCAGGGAAGTAGAAATTTTCTTCGACAGACGAAATTCTTTTTCCTCCAGGTCTGAAGCAGGGACATCTAATGATTTTGCTTCAGCAAGAAGGTCTTTTTCCGTAACTTCTCAATCTCAGTTTTCAAAATGCTCAAAACCTGTACATTCTGAAATCAATATTTCGGGATTACAAAATAATTCAAACATTTCTCAAGCAGTTTATCAAACCGATGATAAGCATTCAGATGATGATATTGAGATAGAATCTTCCATTCAATCTCCAACATACTCATCTATGCAGGGTGCTCAATATTCTTCTGTGAATAATGCCCAATGAGTAGCACAGAATTTATCATAGATAGAGAAGCTTTACGTAAAAACCTTGATTCTGAGGAATATGATCTCCACAGAGAATGGTATTTACGTACGCATACAGCTGCTCAAATTGCATCATTCAAAGAAAAATATTACAATTTTCTAAAAGAAGTTAAGATGCATATTCCTTTCTTTGAATGGTTTCATGCTTATTCCATCAAAAACAATCTTGCTTATCCTTTCAAAAACAAAGAAAACATGCTTTCAGCAAATGTTATTTCAACTTGGAAGATTAAAGATGGGAATTTAGTTAGATATGAGTTTCCTCCAAAAGGACCCTTTGTAATTTCAAACACGGAAGGACATAACCCTATTATGGCCTCTCCTTTTAAATCAAAAAATATTGATGAAGCCGTCGCCTCAAAAGATATTAAAAATCTTATTGAACAATCAAATTACACCAATAGATTTTTACAATGTCTAGGTGACAACCTTTCATCTTCGAGATCTACTTTTTCTTTGAAAAATGTTTCTGAAGCCTCTACTTCTAAAAGTATTGAGAAACCCCTTTTTAAACCTTTTAAAATTAGTAGTAAGGCAAAGCAAAGTCTTAAAACTTCCATTTTAAAACAACAATCTGGTGATTCAGAAGTTATTCAAAAAATTGACCAACTTTTAAACCGTTTCTCTACTGTCCCTGAAACTCCTAACTCTGGTGAGTCTACTTCTCGTATTCAAACACGCTCATCCAAAGCCGTTAATGCCCTTTGTCATGAGTCCAATGACTCCTCCTCCGAACAAAGTGATGATTCTCACAAATCATCCTAATCAAATTGAGAAGTCTATTTGTTCAGATCTGCCTCATGCTTTTTGGAATAGGAGAGAACATGTTGTTGATCTTCCCTATGAAAAGAATTTCAAAGAATCAAAAATCCCTACAAAAGCCCGCCCCATTCAAATGAATGAGCAGCTTTTGCAGCATTGTCAAAAAGAAATAAAAGATCTTTTGGATAAAGGCTTAATTCGTCCTAGCAAGAGTCCTTGGTCTTGCTCTGCTTTTTATGTTAATAAGCAAGCTGAGATAGAACGAGGAACTCCTAGGCTCGTCATCAATTATAAACCTTTGAATGAAGCCTTACAATGGATTCGTTATCCTATTCCAAACAAAAAAGATTTGCTTAATAGATTAAATTCTGCAAACATTTTTTCAAAATTTGATATGAAATCTGGTTTTTGGCAGATCCAAATCACAGAATCAGACCGATACAAAATAGCATTTACAGTTCCATTTGGACAATACGAATGGAATGTAATGCCTTTTGGTCTGAAAAATGCCCCATCCGAATTTCAAAAAATTATGAACGATATTTTCAACCCATATTCAAACTTTGCCATCGTTTACATTGATGATGTTTTAATCTTTTCCCAATCTTTACATGAACACTTCAAGCATGTTAAAACCTTTATGTATATCATAAAAATTTCAATCTGACTTACTCAATCAAAAATTTTTAGTCCGAGTTGATTGTAAATCGGCTAAAGATGTTTTACAAAATGATGTTAAAAATCTTGCATCAAAACAAGTTTTTGCCAGGTGGCAAGCTATTTTAAGTGTCTTTGATTTTGATATTGAGCACATCAAGGGCAACTCAAACTCTCTCGCTGACTTTCTCACACGTGAATATTTGCAGGGAGATAAGCAGAAAGACGATGCCTAAAAAGGCAACCTTAGCCTCAGCAAGAGGCAGAGGCATTCGCCTAGCCTTACCAGGGCCAATCAGAAGATCTGGGTCTAGCACCCTAACGGAGTCATCTACCCAACAACCTACTCAACAATCTGGGTCATCTACCCAACAACCCACCCAACAAGCTGGGTCATCTACCCAAGGTGTGATCATCTTTGTATTTTTTGTCTTCTTCAATCATTTGCATGATTTGCTAAAGATGTTTTGCTAGAGTTTCTTTCGATTGAGCTCCTACGAGGGCTGCAGCAATTTGGGCTTTTTGATTGAGGAACAGGGCAGTTTCTGGATCAGAAATCTTTTAACTTTCAAGATTGGATTTGAACCACTCTCTGACCTTCTCTGGGTAGGCCATTGAGGCATCAAATTGAGACCACCATTTGACATAGCCATGCCTTTGTAGGATTGGATATAATTTGGGGTGGTTTGGTTTTGCATATTTGTATTGCCATGAGAATACCCATGCCAATGAAAATGTTGAGAAAAATTTTAACATTACAGGAACACATGTCTCCTGACTGTTAAAGTTTGATTGAAAAAGTTTATACCCTTCATCTGTTGGTGAGGGTAAAATTTCTTGGATTGGTCCAAAGAAGTCCCACCATTGGTAGAACCAGTTTGGAAAAACATAATTGGTTTTTCTTTTAAAATAAATTAACCATGAATGTCTGAACTGAGTATTTTGAAACCAAAATACTTTAGTCCAGGCTTCCATGTAGTCCCAATAATTAAAACCTATTGGGTCATAATTTTGAGAAAATTTTTGAATTTTGTTTAAGTTGTTCCCAAATTGCTTTGGGGACAAAATTTTGAGAATTTGGATGGTTGAATGGGTTATAAATTCAGGATTGGTTTTATCCTTGTAATGTTTAATAGATACTGAGTCAGTATCTATTAAGATGAATTCGTAAAATTGACGAGTTTTGTTAGGTGCTAAGGGCCTGAAGTGGAATCCAGTAGGGAAAATCTTTGGGATGACTTTGTTTGGAGAGCTATCCCAGAATTCAGGCTCTATGTGGATAATATTTACGGTTTTATTTGTAGATAAGTAATTGGTTTGGGTTTTTTGAGTTTTGGTAGTGGTTGAGGATGTTTGGGATGTCAAGACGACAGACTTTTGTTTTCCTATTTGGATGACTGTTTTACGATTGGCTACTTGAGATATCAATTGAGATAAGTCAATTTCTTCATCAGACTCACTGTAAAGGTCAGCCCAAGATTTTTTGTTGAGTTTAGTGAGACCCTGGTCCTGTAAGGCCAGGAGGGTTTCGATTGGGATGGCATAGTCTGCTTTGGATTGTTTGGCTTGACTGTTTTTTGGTTCAAAAGATTTTTGGGTGGGTTGTTGGATAGATGACCCAGCTTGTTGGGTGGGTTGTTGGGTAGATGACCTAGATTGTTGAGTAGGTTGTTGGGTAGATGACTCCGTTGGGGTGCTAGACCCAGATCTTCTGATTGGCCCTGGTAGGGCTAGGCGAATGCCTCTACCTCTTGCTGAGGCTAAGGTTGCCTTTTTAGGCATCGTCTTTCTGCTTATCTCCCTGCAAATATTCACGTGTGAGAAAGTCAGGGAGAGAGTTTGAGTTGCCCTTGATGTGCTCAATATCAAAATCAAAGACGCTTAAAATAGCTTGCCACCTGGCAAAAACTTATTTTGATGCAAGATTTTTAACATCATTTTGTAAAACATCTTTAGCCGATTTACAATCAACTCGGACTAAAAATTTTTGATTGAGTAAGTCAGATTGAAATTTTGTGGTGCATAAAACAATGGCTAAAATTTTTTTTTTGATAGTGGAATATTTTTTTTGAGTACTATTCCAATGTTTGGATGTAAATGCAATGATACATTCTTTATCATGCAATTTTTGTTTTAGGATACCGCCATATCCTAAATCTGATGCATCTGTTTCCACTATCTTGAATGCATGAGGAACCGGTAAGTAAAGACAAGGAAGATTGCGGACTTTGGTTTTAAGGAACCTGATAATATCAGAATGTTTTTCTGTCCAAGGTGGAGGATTTTTCTTAAGCCTATCATGGAGAGGCTTAATGAGGTTGTTAAGATTTGGGATGAATTCCGAAACATAATTGAGACATCCTAGGAACCTCTGGAGCTGAGGTTTATCAAGGATATAATCTG
>NC_029786.2:119323-141801 GCF_000816755.2 Arachis ipaensis | reverse complement strand
ACAATGGCTAAAATTTCTTTTTTGATAGTGGAATATTTTTGTTGAGTACTATTCCAATGTTTGGATGTAAATGCAATGATACATTCTTTATCATGCAATTTTTGTTTTAGGATACCGCCATATCCTAAATCTGATGCATCTGTTTCCACTATTTTGAATGCATGAGGAACAGGTAAGTAAAGACAAGGAAGATTGCGGACTTTGGTTTTAAGGAACCTGATAATATCAGAATGTTTTTTTGTCCAAGGTGGAGGATTTTTCTTAAGCCTATCATGGAGAGGCTTAATGAGGTTGTTAAGATTTGGGATGAATTCCGAAACATAATTGAGACATCCTAGGAACCTCTGGAGCTGAGGTTTATCAAGGATATAATCTGGAAACTTTTCTGCAAACAAAATTGATCTTTCAATTGGAGTTATAGTGCCTTGGAAGATTGTATGACCAAGGAATCGGATTTTTGTTTGGAAGAGAACAATTTTTGGCTTAGAGACAGCAAGACCGTTTTTTTTGATGATATACATAAAGGTTTTAACATGCTTGAAGTGTTCATGTAAAGATTGGAAAAAGATTAAAACATCATCAATGTAAACGATGGCAAAGTTTGAATATGGGTTGAAAATATCGTTCATAATTTTTTGAAATTCGGATGGGGCATTTTTCAGACCAAAAGGCATTACATTCCATTCGTATTGTCCAAATGGAACTGTAAATGCTGTTTTGTATCGGTCTGATTCTGTGATTTGGATCTGCCAAAAACCAGATTTCATATCAAATTTTGAAAAAATGTTTGCAGAATTTAATCTATTAAGCAAATCTTTTTTGTTTGGAATAGGATAACGAATTCATTGTAAGGCTTCATTCAAAGGTTTATAATTGATGACGAGCCTAGGAGTTCCTCGTTCTATCTCAGCTTGCTTATTAACATAAAAAGCAGAGCAAGACCAAGGACTCTTGCTAGGACGAATTAAGCCTTTATCCAAAAGATCTTTTATTTCTTTTTGACAATGCTGCAAAAGCTGCTCATTCATTTGAATGGGGCGGGCTTTTGTAGGGATTTTTGATTCTTTGAAATTCTTTTCATAGGGAAGATCAACAACGTGTTCTCTCCTATTCCAAAAAGCATGAGGCAGATCTGAACAAATAGACTTCTCAATTTGATTTAAAAGATTCTTAATTTTGTCCTGAATCTTTGGTTGGGAGAGTTGGGATTCAAGGGTTTTAAAAGAGATTTCTTCTTTTAAGAAACAAATCTGTCTTGTCTTAGATTCAATTAGGTTTAAAGATTTTTGCATCCGGGGTTAAGCTACGTATTTTGTCCCTTACTTTATCTCCTAGGGATTTTGGGAGTCCAGCAAGGAACTTTTCTTTCCAAAAAGGTTGTTGACTGTCTTCCCTGGTGTAAACCCTAGTAAGAAAGGTGTCTTTATACCACCGAAAATCAGATAAAGTTTTGCATCTGAGATTGGAAAGTAGTTCAGCCGAACGATCTTTCCAGAGAGATGGATCCCCAATGAAATGACTTGCTATGGTAAAGATCAGGGTATTAACAGCATCGGGGATGGGTTCCCCGTCATCACCAATGATAGGTTCGTTCTGATCATTGACTTTTATGGCAGAGAAGATTGAGTGTTTTTGGTTATCCGAAAGGTAGTTATCCCACCATCCTTTGAGTTGGCCACTGAAACCGGAAACAATAACATTGGCTATTGCTTCTTCAGAAGTCTCATGGGCAGCTTGATAAGCTGTGCCTACCATAGTCATATGCTGAAGCATACTCATGATGTTATATTCAGTTTTACCATCTATGTTCCATTCATAGACATTGGAATTGAAGCTGACAAAACCTAGTTCCCTTTCTTCGAGAGCTAGGTCGGGAGCGGAAACACGATTGTAACCATACGCAGAGGGTTTGGTTAAACCCTTCCACTTGGTTAGGGAGTTTGTCAGAATAGGGCTGATTTTGAGGGATGATTTGTGGGAATCATCACTTTGTTCAGAGGAGGAGTCATTGGACTCATGACAAAGGGCATTAACGGCTTTGGATGAGCGTGTTTGAATACGAGAAGTAGACTCACCAGAGTTAGGAGTTTCAGGGACAGTAGAGAAACAGTTTAAAAGTTGGTCAATTTTTTGAATAACTTCTGAATCACCAGATTGTTGTTTTAAAATGGAAGTTTTAAGACTTTGCTTTGCCTTACTACTAATTTTAAAAGGTTTAAAAAGGGGTTTCTCAATACTTTTAGAAGTAGAGGCTTCAGAAATATTTTTCAAAGAAAAAGTAGATCCCGAAGATGAAAGGTTGTCACCTAGACATTGTAAAAATCTATTGGTGTAATTTGATTGTTCAATAAGATTTTTAATATCTTTTGGGGCGACGGCTTCATCAATATTTTTTGATTTAAAAGGAGAGGCCATAATAGGGTTATGTCCTTCCGTGTTTGAAATTACAAAGGGTCCTTTTGGAGGAAACTCAGATCTAACTAAATTCCCATCTTTAACCTTCCAAGTTGAAATAACATTTGCTGAAAGCATGTTTTCTTTGTTTTTGAAGTTACGGAAAAAGACCTTCTTGCTGAAGCAAAATCATTAGATGTCCCTGCTTCAGACCTGGAGGAAAAAGAATTTCGTCTGTTGAAGAAAATTTCTACTTTCCCTGATTCATCCTGTTTTATTTCTCGTAAGAGGGGTGCTTGTCTAGGTTGTGTAGGGATCGCTCTGTCAATAGACCATGACTAGGGGAGATCAATTTCATCCCACCTTATGAGCCTTGGAATCATGACGTTGGCCTTTGTCATGTCAGTGACAAACAAAGTAGTTTCACGATCTTGGGTTTTAAGAAGGACTCTAGAATTACAAGTATTCATAACCTTGTATTGAATCCTATAGATTAAAGCGGCTGGAATGGATCCTTCCTTCATGTTTAGACCATGAATTCGGATGTTCAGGAAGAGAGAGTCAAGGATGTTGGTGTCTAACAAGCTGACCGTTTTGTTAGGGAAACAATTGAAATAAACTGGACCATGTCCAAGACTTGTTTCAACTGTTCCAATAAGGGAGTCTTGGAAATCATTGTGTCTAATGTCTCGAAGACACATGAGGATGGAAGCATTCAAGCCTTCTCGGATGAGAGGTTTAACTGCAACTTGGACACACCCTATGTGAAGATATCTGTAGTGACGGGCATGTTCTCTGACAGATTGTTTGGTTAAGAGATGGAATTCCTCACCGGAATTCGGTCCCAGAGGAATATTATTTTCAGCGGTTTTGATGATATAGCCTGATTTTCTTTTGTTGTCGTCAGGGATATAAAGCTCATCTTGGGGGATTTTGGGTATCTCCCAATTATCGATGGCTTGATTGATATCTTCGAAGCAAACTTCTTCTTCAAAGATATTGTGTTTGGGAGAAAGTTCGTCAGGCCTAGCCACTTTCTCAGTAAGGGGATTGGAGGAAGAATGGATTGGAGAGGTGGAGGAGGGAGACGGAGAAGAAAAAGAAAGGCGTCTAGAAAGAGAACGGAAGAGTTTAGACATATTTCCATAAAATCTGATATCATTGCCCTCCTTTGGTTCAGAAAGAATATAAACATTATCACTAAACTATCACTCAAATTTTTGGATCTGGGGTTTTAACCCTTTTTTTTTCTTTTGCAATCTCTAAATCCATAGCCACCAGGAGTTCTTACGTTTGGATCTTATCACTTTCAAGAACATCGTCAAATTAGCCTTACTGCCTCATCAACAAAGGTCTTACTGCTACAGTTCCTTTAAGTGATAAAAATTAAACAGCCTGTACTTCCAGATTTAAAGAGTGGTTGTTTTGATATATACAAGAAATAAGAACATGAACAGTAAAAATAAGAACATGAATAGTAAAGATAATTTCCAGATCCATGAACCTCAGAGATAGTTTAATGATAATATTAATATTCTTACTTCCCCATCAGGCTCTGATACCAGATGTCCCGTAGTGGATCAAGGAGGGAAAGGGGAAGAAGGAGAGAACAAGGTTAATAAGAATATGAATGCAGTATGGTAGATGCAAGAGCAGGAAAGTAAATATGAAGTTAGATGCGGCGGTAGTCCGCACGCATATGCTTGTTAGTATGAAGTTAGATGTGGCGGTAGTCCGCACACATATGCAGCTGCAGAAATGTAAATATGAAGACTCGAAAATAAAGAACTGATTTAAAGTTTTATTGAATGATTGAAATAAAAGAAGAGGGAAGAAGAAGAGTTGGAGAGCTTAAAAGGGAACTCTCATAACCTCTCTCTCTAACTTCTCTCTATGATGTGTAAACTGAAGGATGCCTCTCAATGAATGCAAGGCTTCCTTTTATAATTGGAGATTCTACTGTTTCTACAGTACAGGTGCACATTACCGGTACTATTTTTTTTCTAGTCAAGATATCTCATTTGATTTTAGTCTCATGTTGTTTACTTGAAATATATATATATATATATTGATAATTGGCATCAAGTATTTTATAGTTTTTATTTAGATTTGTATTTAAACATTTCTCCCCTATATTTCATGTGGTTAGTCTACTTTTTCCCTTGATTATTTGAATTGGAGTTAATGTAACATGCTGAGATTCTCTTTTAATGTATTTATCCAGCAATTTAGTACATCTCAGGAAGCTGGTATATCTCAGGCCTAAGTTGTGGAATCTGAATTTAGGTTCAAGTTCTTTTGTGTGTTTGTAGTCTTTTCACGAAGAAAAACTCTGATGTTATTATATAATTTTAATACTCATGAAATATGTTATAATATAATTTAATAATTGTGAAAAAAATGTGAGAGAGAATACAAAGAGTGAAAACATAAGCAATATTTCTTAATTAATCACTCTAAACTAACTACTAATAAATTAGTTTATTATACATATATCATCCTTAGAAATTATAATCTTTTGTAAAATGTAGAGAGTGGTATACAAATTGTAAAAGATAAGTTAATATCAATGAAGTATATTGGGCTATAACAGTAGCAGCTGCCATAGAAACTAGGTACTATTAATATTAATTGATTTTTTAAATTTAGATCGCTATTGGGCTATAACAGTAGCAGCTGCCATAGAAACTAGGTACAACCATATGAGAAATGACCGAATTAAGAAACAAAAGAATGGTAAAAAATGCCTGCAAAGAATAAGAGTTGGTTGACTGGATGAATAGTATTGTTATACAGTAATACCTTATAATATATTAAGATGGGTGATTACAAATAAATGCGTAAAAGAGAGCATATGCAAGTTTATAGTAAATAGACAATGTAACAATCAACAGAAAGATATCCATTTAATTAAATATTGTTATTATTTAAAATTTTTTTTATTGTAATAAAATAATATTTTTTGACATATAAAATAATATTTTATAACACAAAGTATAAATGCAAGAGAAAATAACATATATAAATATAAGAACATATTTGCATAAAATAAGAACATATTATTACTGAGAAAACATATTATTTTAATATTAATATAAGAACATATTAAGAATATTAAGAATATATTAAGAACATATTGTTAACATGGTAATAACATGTTAACCATATAAACCATATTGTTATATTAAGAACATATTGTTATGTTCTTAATATGTTATAATATTTTATTAATATTGTTATGTTCTTAATATTGTTAATATGGTTAATATTATTATGTTAACATAACAATATGTTCTTAAAATGGTTCTTAATATGTTCTTAACATATATTTTCATATTAATATAAGAACATGTAATAATATGTTCTTATATAAAATAATATGTTATAACATAACTTAACTTATATGTCTTTATATATATTTGTGCAGGTTGAATTTAAGGTGAAAATTTGTGAAGAGATGTCCGATATATGGGAAACTGTTGAAAAACAACCCGTGATTGCAAATATTTTATTAACACATGCATTTCAGAAGCTAAAATGTGCGAGTATAAATTTACATTTATATAAATTTTTTCCTTTTTTTTACAATGCTAATTTTATTCTATGTAAATTTCTGTATATTTTATCTAATTTAAAAGAATATCGTTATTACACAGTTTTAGTAGTAGGACGTGTTACCAAAAAAATTGGAAGCGAAGTAAGAGAATATTATATAATTAAAAACTCCTGGAGAACAAAGTGGGAAAAGAATGATGTGAAAAAAATCATTGGTAAGCCATTTACATACAAGAAAATTCAAAGAGATAGAAAATAAAAGACCATATCTATTGAGCTATTAACAGAAGGATTAATTTCTATTAATGTTTCTATGTTAAAAGGGCAGGTATCATCATCATTTATCCATATTTTGAGTGTATCTTGGTATTTAATTTATTATTTTAATTATGAGTAAGCTACTGTCTATCATAAATCATCAAAATTATTAATGATATTGCTTCTATTTTTTTTCTAGTCAAGATATCTCATTTAATTTTAGTCTCATGTTGTTTACTATATATATATATATATATATATTGATAATTGGCATCAAGTATTTTATAGTTTTTATTTAGAATTGTATTTAAACATTTCTCCCCTAAGTTGAATTGGAGTTATTGTAACATGTTGAGATTCTCTTTTAATGTATTTATCCAGTAATCTGGTACATCTCAGGAAGCTGGTACATCTCAGGCCTAAGTTGTGAAATCTGAGTTTATGTTCATGTTCTTTTGTGTGTTTGTAGTCTTTTCATGAAGGAAAACTCTTATGTTATTATATAATTTTAATACTCATGAAATATGTTATAATATAATTTAACAATTGTGAAAAAAAAGTGAGAGAGAATACAAAGAGTGAAAATATAAGCAATATTTCTTAATTAATCACTCTAAACTAACTACTAATAAATTAGTTTATTATATACATATCATCCTTAGGAATTATAATCTTTTGTAAAATGTAGGGAGAAGTATACAAATTGTAAAAGATAAGTTAATATTAATGAAGTATATAAAATTTGTTAATTGAAATTAATTAACATGTTATAATAATATTATTTTTTAGATTTTTGTTTATTTTAGTATTGTTAAAATATATATATATATATTAACTGATTTTTTAAATTTAGATTGCTGTTGGGCTATAACAGTAGCAGCTGCCATAGAAACTAGGTACAACCATTTGAAAAATGATCGAATGGAGAAACGTAAGAATGACGAAAAATGCCTGCGAATAATAGGAGTTGGTTGACTGGATGAACAGTATTGTTATACAGCAATACCTTATAATATTTTAAGATGGGTGATTACAAATAGATGTGGTGAAAAACGCATGTGCAAGTTTATAGTACAAAGACAATGTAACATAATCAACAGAAATATGTTATAATATAACTTAACTTATATGTTCTTATATATATTTGTGCAGGTTAAGTTTAAGGTAAAAAATTGTGGAGAAGTGTCCGATATATGGGAAACTGTTGAAAAACAACCCGTGATTGCAAATATTTTATTAACGCGTGCATTTCAGAAGCTAAAAGATGCGAGTATAAATT
Organism: Arachis ipaensis; assembly: GCF_000816755.2. NCBI lineage: Eukaryota > Viridiplantae > Streptophyta > Magnoliopsida > Fabales > Fabaceae > Arachis > Arachis ipaensis. Next base: position 134,315 of record NC_029786.2, on the reverse strand, counting down.
TACATTTATATAAACTTTTTTTTTTATTTTCACAATGCTAATTTTATTCTATGTAAATTTTTGTATATTTTATCTAATTTTTTCTGTATTTTTACAATGTAGGATTTTATATATAAAGGTCTCGTTACAGAAGAAGAGATAAAAGAATATCGTTATCATACAGTTTTAGTAGTAGGACGTGTTACTAGAAAAATTGGAAGCGAAGTGATAGAAATTTATATAATTAAAAACTCCTGGAGAACAAAATAGGAAAAGAATGACTGTGAAAAAATCAATTGTAAGCCATTTATATACAAGAAAAAACAAAGAGATAGAAAATAGATGACCATATCTATTGAGCAGCAGCACAAAATCAACAAAAATTAGCAATTTCACAATTTCTATTTAAAAATCAGCAAACAGAGGCAGGCTCTAGGGAGAGAAGACGGAGACACGAACAAAAACGAAAAAGTGAAAGCAGTGACACTAACCTTCGACGGAGACACGGACGACGACGAGCGTCGCACGGAGAGCTGCTCCAAGCCAAGAAAACAGAGCACGGAGGACGGACGGAGGACAGGGGGAAGGAGGACGCCGAGCTACAAGAGAGGACTTAGCCACGGACGGCGCTGACAGCAAGGATGGCGGCAGAACGGCAGCAGAAACGTCGTAGGGAGAACCTAGGGTTTTGATTTGGGAATTTTAATTTGCTTCAGAGTGATTCAGGAATTGGTAGGTGTTGGAGAAAGGGGATGAGGCCGTGATGGAGTGAGGGCAACGCTAGGTTTTTTTTTTCTTTCTTTAGAAAAATCAAAACGATACCGTATTAATATTAATATAAGAACATATTGTTAATATGGTTATAACATATTAACCATATTTTTATATTAAGAATATATTAAGAACATATTGTTATGATCTTAATAAGTTATAATATGTTAATAATATTGTTATTAAGAACATATTATCTATATTGTTATTAATATTGTTATGTTCTTAATATTGTTAATATTGTTATGTTAACATAACAATATGTTCTTAATATGGTTCTTAATATGTTCATAACATATTTTTTCATATTAACGTAAGAACATGTAATAATATGTTCTTATATAAAATAATATGTTATAACATAACTTAACTTATATGTCTTTATATATATTTGTGCAGGTTGAGTTTAAGGTGAAAAATTGTGAAGAGGTGTCCGATATTTGGAAAACTGTTGAAAAACTACCGTGATTGCAAATATTTTATTAACGCGTGCATTTCAGAAGCTAAAAGGTGTGAGTATAAATTTACATTTATATAAATTTTTTTCTTTATTTTTACAATGCTAATTTTATTCTATGTAAATTTTCTGTATTTTTTAACTAATTTTTTCTGTATTTTTACAATGTAGGATTCTATGTATAAAAGTCTCGTTACAAAAGAAGAGATAAAAGAATATCGTTATCACACAGTTTTAGTAGTAGGACGTGTTACCAAAAAAATTGGAAGCGAAGTGATAGAAATTTATATAATTAAAAACTCCTGAATAACAAAATAGGAAAAGAATGACTGTGGAAAAATCAATCGTAAGTCATTTACAAACAAGAAAAAATAGAGATAGAAAATAGATGACCATATCTATTGAGCAGCATCACAAAATCAGCAAAAATTAGCAATTTCACAATTTTCCTTTAAAAATCAGCAAACAGAGGCAGGCTCTGGAGAGAGAAGACGGAGACACGAACAGAAACGAAGAAGTGAAACCAGTGACGCTAACCTTCGACAGAAACACGGACGACGACGAACAGCGCACGGAGAGCTGCTCCAAGCCAAGAAAACAGAGCACGGAGGACAGACGAAGGACTGGGGAAAAGAGGACGCCGAACTACAAGAGAGGGCTTGGCCACGGACGGCGCTGACAGCAAGGATTGCGGCAGAACGGCGGCAGAAACGTTGTAGGGAGAACCTAGTATTTTGATTTGGGGATTTTAATTTGCTTCAGAGTGATTCAGGAATTGGTAAGAGGTGTTGGAGGAAGGGGGTGAGGCCGTGATGGAGTAAGGGCAACGCTAGTTTTTTTTTCTTTCTTTAAAAAAATCAAAACGGCGCCGTATTAATATTAATATAAGAACATATTGTTAATATGGTTATAACATATTAACCATATTAACTATATTGTTATATTAAGAATATATTAAGAACATATTGTTATGTTCTTAATATGTTATAATATGTTATTAATATTGTTATTAAGAACATATTATCTATATTGTTATTAATATTGTTATGTTCTTAATATGTTCTTAATATTGTTAATATGGTTAATATGTTCTTAATATGTTCTTAAAATATTCATAACATATTTTTTCATATTAATATAAGAACATGTAATAATATGTTCTTATATAAAATAATATGTTATAACATAACTTAACTTATACGTCTTTATATATATTTGTGCAGGTTGAGTTTAAGGTGAAAAATTGTGAAGAGGTGTCTGATATATGGAAAACTGTTGAAAAACAACCGTCATTGCAAATATTTTATTAACGCGTGCATTTCAGGAATCGATAGTGGGTGTTGGAGGAAAGGGGTGAGGCCGTGAGGGAGTAAGGGCAACGCTAGGTTTTTTTTTCTTTAAAAAAATCAAAACGGCACCGTATTAATATTAATATAAGAACATATTGTTGATATGGTTATAACATATTAACCATATTAACCGTATTGTTATATTAAGAACATATTAAGAACATATTGTTATGTTCTTAATATGTTATAATATGATTTTAATATTGTTATTAGGAACATATTATCTATATTGTTATTAATACTGTTATGTTCTTAATATTGTTAATATGGTTAATATGGTTAATATGTTCTTAATATGTTCATAACATATTTTTTCATATTAATATAAGAACATATAATAATATGTTCTTATATAAAATAATATGTTATAACATAACTTAACTTATATGTCTTTATATATATTTGTGCAGGTTGAGTTTAAGGTGAAAAATTGTGAAGAGGTGTCTGATATATGGGAAAGTGTTGAAAAACAACCGTGATTGCAAATATTTTATTAACGCGTACATTTCAGAAGCTAAAAGGTGTGAGTATAAATTTACATTTATATAAATTTTTTCTTTATGTTTACAATGCTAATTTTATTCTATGTAAATTTCTGTATTTTTTACCTAATTTTCTCTGTATTTTTACAATATAGGATTCTATATATATAAAGGTCTCGTTACAGAAGAAGAGATAAAAGAATATCGTTATCACACAGTTTTAGTAGTAGGACGTGTTAACAGAAAAATTGGAAGCGAAGTGATAGAAATTTATATAATTAAAAACTCATGGGAACAAAATAGGAAAAGAATGACTCTGGAAAAATCAATCGTAAGCCATTTACATACAAGAAAAAACAAAGAGATAGAAAATAGATGACCATATCTATTGAGCAGCAGCACAAAATCAGAAAAAATTAGCAATTTCACATTTCCCTTTAAAAATCAGCAAACAGAGGCAGACTCTGGAGAGAGAAGACGGAGACATGAACAGAAAAGAAGAAGTGAAAGCAGTGACACTAACCTTCAACGAAGGCACGGACGACAACGAGCGGCGCACGGAGAGCTGCTCCAAGTCAAGTAAGCATAGCGCGGAGGACGGACGGAGGACATGGGGAAGGAGGACGCCGAGCTAAAAGAGAGAGCTGGCCACGGACGGCGCTGACAGCAAGGATGGCGGCAGAACGGTGGCAGAAACGTCGTAGGGAGAACCTAGGGTTTTGATTTGGGGATTTTAATTTACTTCAGAGTGATTCAGGAATTGGTAGAGGGTGTTGGAGGAAGGGGGTGAGGCCGTGAGGGAGTAAGGGCAACGCTAGGTTTTTTTTTCTTTCTTTAAAAAAATCAAAACGGCGCCGTATTAATATTAATATAAGAACATATTGTTAATATGGTTATAACATATTAACCATATTAACCATATTGTTATATTAAGAATATATTAAGAACATATTGTTATGTTCTTAATATGTTATAATATGTTATTAATATATTTATTAAGAACATATTATTTATATTGTTATTAATATTGTTATGTTCTTAATATGGTTCTTAATAGGTTCATAACATATTTTTTCATATTAATATAAGAACATGTAATAATATGTTCTTATATAAAATAATATGTTATAACATAACTTAACTTATATGTCTTTCTATATATTTGTGCAGGTTGAGTTTAAGGTGAAAAATTGTGAAAATGTGTCCGATATATGAGAAATTGTTGAAAAACAACCGTGATTGCAAATATGTTATTAAGCGTGCATTTCAGAAGCTAAAATGTGTTAGCATAAATTTACATTTATATAAATTTTTTTCTTTATTTTCACAATGATAATTTTATTCTATGTAAATTTCTGTATTTTTTATCTATTTTTTTCTGTATTTTTACAATGTAGGATTCTATATATAAAGGTCTCGTTACAGAAGAAGAGATAAAAGAATATCGTTATCATATAGTTTTAGTAGTAGGACGTGTTATCAGAAAAAATTGGAAGCGAAGTGATAGAAATTTATATAATTAAAAACTCCTGGAGAACAAAATAGAAAAAAAATGATTGTGGAAAAACCAATCGTAAGCCATTTACATTAAAGAAAAAACAAATAGATAGAAAATAGATGACCATATCTATGGAGCAGCAGTGCAAAATCAGCAAAAATTAGCAATTTTACAATTTTCCTTTAAAAATAAGCAAACAGAGGCAGGCTCTGGGGAGAAAAGACGGAGACACGAACAGAAACGAAGAAGTGAAAGCAGTGACACTAACCTTCGACGGAGACACGGACGACGACGAGCGGCGCACGGAGAGCTGCTCCAAGCCAATAAAATAGAGCACGGAGGACGGACGGAGGACAGGGGGAAGGAGGACGCCGAGCTACAAGAGAAGACTTGGCCACAGACGGCGCTGAGAGCAAGGATGGCGGCAGAACGGCGTAGAAACGTCGTAGGGTGAACCTAGGGTTTTGATTTGTGGATTTTAATTTGCTTCAGTGTGATTCAGGAATTGGTAGGAGGTGTTAGAGGAAGGAAGGGAGGCCGTGAGGGAGTAAGGGCAACGCTATGTTTTTTTTTCTTTCTTTAAAAAATCAAAACAGTGCCGTATTAATATTAATATAAGAACATATTGTTAATATGGTTATAACATATTAACCATATTAACCATATTATTATATTAAGAATATATTAAGAACATATTGTTATGATCTTAATATGTTATAATATGTTATTAATATTGTTAATAAGAACATATTATCTATATTGTTATTAATATTGTTATGTTCTTAATATGTTCTTAATATTGTTAATATGGTTAATATGGTTAATATTGTTATGTTAACATAACAATATGTTCTTAATATGTTCTTAATATGATTCTTAATATGTTCATAACATATTTTTTCATATTAATATAAGAACATGTAATAATATGTTCTTATATAAAATAACATGTTATAACATAAAATTAACTTATATGTCTTTATATATATTTGTGCAGGTTGAGTTTAAGGTGAAAAATTGTGAAGAGGTGTCCGATATATGGGAAACTGTTGAAAAACAACTGTGATTGCAAATATTTTATTAAGCGTGCATTTCAGAAGCTAAAAGGTGTGAGTATAAATTTACATTTATGTAAATTTTTTTCTTTATTTTCACAATGATAATTTTATTCTATGTAAATTTCTATATTTTTTATCTAATTTTTTCTGTATTTTTACAACGTAGGATTCTATATATAAAGGTCTCGTTACAGAAGAAGAGATAAAAGAATATCGTTATCACACAGTTTTAGTAGTAGTACGTGTTATCAGAAAAATTGGAAGCGAAGTGATAGAAATTTATATAATTAAAAACTCCTGGAGAACAAAATAGGAAAAGAATGACTCTGAAAAAATCAATCGTAAGCCATTTACATACAAGAAAAAACAGAGATAGAAAATAGATGACCATATCTATTGAGCAGTAGCACAAAATCAGCAAAAATTAGCAATTTCACAATCTCCATTTAAAAATCAGCAAACAGAGGCAGGTTCTGGGAAGAGAAGACGGAGACACAAACAGAAACGAAGAAGTAAAAGCAGTGACACAAACCTTCGACGGAGACACGGGCGACGACGAGCGGCGCACGGAGAGCTGCTCCAAGCCAATAAAATAGAGCACGGAGGACGGACGGAGGACAGGGGGAAGGAGGACGCCGAGCTACAAGAGAGGGCTTGGCCACAGACGGCGCTGACAGCAAGGATGGCGGCAGAACGGCGGCAGAAACGTCGTAGGGAGAACCTAGGGTTTTGATTTGGGAATTTTAATTTTCTTCAGTGTGATTCAGGAATTGGTAGGAGGTGTTGGAGGAAGGAGGTGAGGCCGTGAGGGAGTAAGGGCAACGCTAGGTTTTTTTTTTCTTTCTTTAAAAAAATTAAAACAGCGCCGTATTAATATTAATATAAGAACATATTGTTAATATGGTTATAACATATTAACCATATTAAGCATATTGTTATATTAAGAATATATTAAGAACATATTGTTATGATCTTAATATGTTATAATATGTTATTAATATTGTTATTAAGAACATATTATCTATATTGTTATTAATATTGCTATGTTCTTAATATGTTCTTAATATTGTTAATATGGTTAATATGGTTAATATTGTTATGTTAACATAACAATATGTTCTTAATATGATTCTTAATATGTTCATGACATATTTTTTCATATTAATATAAGAACATGTAATAATATGTTCTTATATAAAATAACATGTTATAACATAAATTAACTTATATGTCTTTATATATATTTGTGCAGGTTGAGTTTAAGGTGAAAAATTGTGAAGAGGTGTCCGATATATGGGAAACTGTTGAAAAACAACCGTAATTGCAAATATTTTATTAAGCGTGCATTTCAGAAGCTAAAAGGTGTGAGTATAAATTTACATTTATATAAATTTTTTTCTTTATTTTCACAATGCTAATTTTATTCTATGTAAATTTCTGTATTTTTTATCTGATTTTTTCTGTATTTTTAGAATATAGGATTCTATATATAAAGGTCTCGTTACAGAAAAAGAGATAAAAGAATATCGTTATCACACAGTTTTAGTAGTAGGACGTGTTACCAGAAAAATTGGTAGCGAAGTGATAGAAATTTATATAATTAAAAACTCCTGGAGAACAAAATAGGAAAAAAATGACTCTGGAAAAATCAATCGTAAGCCATTTACATACAAGAAAAAACAAAGAGATAGAAAATAGATGACCATATCTACTGAGAAGCAGCACAAAATCAGCAAAAATTAGCAATTTCACAATCTCCATTTAAAAATCAGGAAACAGAGGCAGGCTCTGGGGAGAGAAGACGGAGACACGAACAAAAACGAAGAAGTGAAAGCAGTGACACTAACATTTGACGGAGACACGGACGACGACGAGCGGCGCACGGAGAGCTGCTCCAAGCCAATAAAATAGAGCACGGAGGACGGACGGAGGACAGGGGGAAGGAGGACGCCGAGCTACAAGAGAGGGCTTGGCCACGGACGGCGCTGACAGCAAGGATGGCGGCAGAAACATCGTAGGGAGAACCTAGGGTTTTGATTTGGGGATTTTAATTTGCCTCAGAGTTATTCAGGAATTGGTAGGGGGTGTTAGAGGAAGGGGGTGAGTCCGTGAGGGAGTAAGGGCAACGCTATGTTTTTTTTTCTTTCTTTAAAAAAATCAAAACGGCGCCGTATTAATGTTAATATTAGAACATATTGTTAATATGGTTATAACATATTAACCATATTGTTATATTAAGAACATATTATCTATATTGTTATTCATATTGTTATATTCTTAATATGTTCTTAATTTTGTTAATATGGTTAATATTGTTATGTTAACATAACAATATGTTTTTAATATGGTTCTTAATATTTTCATAACATATTTTTTCATATTAATATAAGAACATGCAATAATATGTTCTTATCTAAAATAATATGTTATAACATAACTTAACTTGTATGTCTTTATATATATTTGTACAGATTAAGTTTAAGGTGAAAACATGTGAAGAGATGTTCGATATATAGGAAACTGTTGAAAAACAACCGTGATTGCAAATATTTTTTTAACGCGTGCATTTCAGAAGGTAAAAGGTGTGAGTATAAATTTACATTTATATAAATTTTTTTCTCTACTTTTACAATGCTAATTTTATTCTATGTAAATTTCTGTATTTTTTATCTAATTTTTTTCTGTATTTTGACAATGTAGGATTATATATATAAAGGTCTCATTACAGAAGAAGAGATAAAAGAATATCGTTATCACATGGTTTTAGTAGCGGGACGTGTTACCAGAAAAATTAGAATAGAAGTGAGAGAATATTATATAATTAAAAACTTATGGAGAACAAAGGGAAAAACAAATGACTTCGAAAAAATCAATCGTAAGCCATTTACATACAAGAAAAAACAGAGAGATAGAAAAAAGAAGACCATATATATTGAGCTATTAACAGAAAGATTAATTCCTATTTATGTTTCTATGTTAAAAGGGCAGGTATCATCAGCATTTATCCATATTTTGAGTGTATCTTGGTATTTTAATTTGTTATTTTAATTATGAATAAGCTACTGTTTATCATAAATCATCAAAATTATTAATGATATTGCTTCTATTTTCTTCCTAGTCAAGATGTCTCATTTGATTTTAGTCTCATGTTGTTTACTTTATATATATATATATTTTGATAATTGGCATCAAGTATTTTATAGTTTTTATTTAGAATTGTATTTAAATATTTCTCCTCTATATTTCATGTGGTTAGTCTATTTTTTTTCCTTGATTATTTGCATTGGAGTTAATGTAACATGCTGAGATTCTCTTTTAATGTATTTATTCAGAAATCTAGTACATCTCAAGAAGTTGGTACATCTCAGGCCTAAGTTGTGGAATCTGAGTTTAGATTCATGTTTTTTTGTGTTTGTAGTCTTTTCACGAAGAAAAACTCTGATGTTATTATATAATTTTAATACTCATGAAATAGTACAATATGTATTAGCTCAATGATAGACATAACTAACCGCAAATGAGCATGATTTTAGAATTTACTGAAATTTATATTTATTTAGTGTTCTAGGTACTGAATTCTTCTTCTTATTATTATTATTCTTATTATTGTTGTCTTTCAGCGAATTGGGTAAGTTTTTTGTGTTCCTTTTTTGTGTTACTTTTTACTATATATCCTTCCCATTATTTCTTTTCAGTCACCTCATTATTATTATTATTGTTATTATTAATCTAATTGTTATTATTGTTCTTATTATTATTTTTATTATTGTTATTGTTATTATTATTATTATTATTGTTATTGTATATCGCAATTAAAGGTATCTATCTTTTAAATTATAATTTTATTTTATACTGACTGATGTAAAAGTTTTTTTGATAAAATTTTTCTTTTTTCATTTTAATGATATTTTGAGAGAGATATTAATTTTATTCTCAACATATTACATATCATTTATTTGAAGGAAGATTCGGAAGAGATAAGGCATCAAAACGGATGCAGTAAGAATTTATGTTTAATTAAAGTAAAACCTAATATTCAATAGAATGTGTAATTAATTATAATTATTTTTAAATTGTCTATTAATATTAATTGATTTTTTAAATTTAAATTGCTGTTGGACTATAACAGTGGCCGCTGACATAGAAACTAGGTACAACTATTTGCGGAATGACCGAATGGAAAAACGAAGGAATGACAAAAAATGCCTACGAAGAATAGGAGTTAGTTGACTGGATGAACAATATTGTTATACAACAATACCTTATAATGTTTTAAGATGAGTGATTACAAATGGATGTATAAAAGAAAGCATGTGCTAGTTTATAGTACAAAGACAATGTAACATAATCAACAGAAAGATATCCATTTAATTAAATATTGTTATTAGTTAAAATTTTTTTTATTGTAATAAAATAATATTTTTTGACATATAAAATAATATTTTATAACACAAAGAATAAATACAAGAGAAAAGAACATATATAAATATAAGAATATAATAGCCATAGTATTATTAATATTGTTATTAAGAACATATTAAGAACATATTAACCATATTGTTATTAATATTGCTATGTTCTTATATTGTTATGTTCTTAATATGTTATAACAATATGGTTAATATGTTATAACCATATTAACCATATGTTCTTAATATATTGTTAATATGGTTAATATGGTTAATATTTTTATGTTAACATAACAATATGTTCTTAATATGGTTTTTAATATGTTCTTAACATATTATTTCATATTAATATAAGAACATGTAATAATATGTTCTTATATAAAGTGATATGTTATAAGATAACTTAACTTATATATCTTTATATATATTTGTACAAGTTGAGTTTAAGGTGAAAAATTGTGAAGAGGTGTCCGATATATGGAAAATTGTTGAAAAATAATCTGTGATTACAAATATTTTATTAACGTGTTCATTTCAGAAGCTAAAAGGTGTGAGTATAAACTTACATTTATATAAATTTTTTTATTATTTTTACAATGTTAATTTTATTCTATGTAAATTTCTGTATTTTTTATCTAATTTTTTTCTATATTTTTACAATGTAGGATTCTATATATAAATGTCTCATTACAGAAGAAGAGATAAAAGAATATTGTTATCACACAGTTTTAGTAGTAGGGCGTGTTACCAGAAAAATTGGAAGAGAAGTGAGAAAATATTATATAATTATAAACTCATGGAGAACAAAGTGGAAAAAAAATGACTGTGAAAAAATCAATCATAAGCCATTTACATACAAGAAAAAACAAAGAGATAGAAAATAGAAGACCATATCTATTGAGCTATTAACAGAAGGATTAATTCCTATTAATGTTTCTATGTTAAAAGGAAAGGTATCATCATCATTTATCCATATTTTGAGTGTATCTCGGTATTTTAATTTGTTATTTTAATTATGAGTAAGTTACTGTCTATCATAAATCATCAAAATTATTAATGATATTGCTTCTATTTTTTTCTAGTCATGATATCTCATTTGATTTTAGTCTCATGTTATTTATGTAACATCACGCTTCTTGCTGCGCCACTTTGATTGCAAGAAGTATTACAACTACTTTATATACTTAATATTAAAATAGGAGTCTGTGACTCAACACTGTATCGCTGATTTCTTTGAAAACCGGAAATAAAAACTTTATAAAAAAAAAAACAAACACATAGATTCAAATACAAGACTTTTTACATAATATCTTATAATATAATATATATAAAACATACAACTCCTATCCCTCTTACAAAATTGTAATAACAAAGGCGAGGGAAGAAAATAATCTATTTAATTCAACAACATATAAACCAAACGCAGTATAACTCCTCTTAATGCTTCTTCTTCCGGTTCCTGAAAAGGTAAAGCTGTAGGGGGGTGAGAACCTAACCACACGGTCTCACCACGGAGTTTTAAAGTTGTCATAAGAAGATATTTAATAAGAAAACTTTTTTCAAGCTCAGTGATTATCATTTCCTTATGAATCTTTTAAAAACCAACAAGTAAACGTTCAAAACTTTTTCAAAGAAACAATGTTTAATCTTTCAGAAATCCGAAACCTTTCCTTTCTTAAAAGAAAATCTCAATCAGAAACCAACCACGCAATCAACAACACAATCATTAATTTAGCACCAAAGTTCATTCTCAAATGTAGCACGTCAGGATAAACACAGGCAAGACAGACAAGGAAAACACAAGTAGGTAGCAATTACAGCAAATAGTTCAAGTAGCAGTTAAGAAAAGTTTAGCAATTAGGCAAACCCAAATAAGTTCAAACCCAAACAAAGCATACAAATGCATATGATGCATGCCTGTCCTATGGCTGATGAGGCTCATCTGTCGGTTATCCAGCCAACCCGATAAGTCTGAATTGTCCTTTGACTGTCCCCTGTCGCGCATCCCCATGAGTCTATGCATAGATTTTACATTCATACATCATTCAAATCATTCACTGGGGGCTATCCATACTCGGAAATTTATACGTGCCCGGTCACCCTTACGACGTAGGGTCAACAGAGTATCGAGATCTAACCTGGAACACGGGGTGGCAAGCCACGGTTCTTTACCCAGGGAACTCGTATCTCAGATAAACGTGCAGAAGCCACATATGTTTATTCATAATCATTCATCCATCATCATTTCCGCATTTCATTAACAATTCATATCAAACCAATCATTATTCAAGCCATAAGTCACTTTTTATTTCTCAAGTCTCTTCAATCTCATAACTTTCCTCAAAATCAATTCCTTTTCAAATCTTAGTCGTTTAATATAACATTTTACAAAACTTCCAAGAGACTTTCAATCATCACCTTAAAACGAAACTTTCTTTGAGAAGACACAAGACTTTAGGGAAGAATAACCTGCCTCACTTCTCAAACTCTTTAGAAATCCTCGGAATCATAATTACTCAAATTGAAATTATTTGAAATGGAGACTTAAAAACCAAAACCAAGGCATGTAGGCTAAAAGTTCTGAGCCACTTTCAAAACCAACTTATTTATGCTTCAAAGCCAATTTCATTTCGTTTGTAAATCGGAAACCTTTTCAAAGCTCGGAGTTGTTTAGTCTTGTTAAGTCAAAATTTAAAGAATACTTCAAAAGCAAAACGAACCTAATTAATCAAAGTTCAACTTCTTTTAAAATCCACTAAAACTCTTCCAAAAGTACTTCTTTAATCAAACTTCAAAACATAGGCCCCTTCATATTTAAATCAATCGGGAAACATAAATTTTTATTAAACAGCTCAAACTCGAAACACCAATTTCTTAATAAATTAAGAACCAATTCGTAGAACCTCTCAAATCCCAATCCTTTTCTAAATCACATTTTAAAACAGAATCTAAATTTTTTTATGAAAATTCGGCAGCATCTCCCCTAAAACTTGGACTTTGCCACTCTTTTCGGGTCCCATCCAAACATTTCTCAAACCTTTATCTCAACCATTTCCAAATCTCATTTCCTCTCTTCCCCTTTCTTTCTCTTTTCTTTCTTTCTTAGCTGCTTCTAGGTTAGGTTTAATTTGTGTGTGTTGAGTGTGTGTGACCGAGGGTGAAGGAGTTGGGTGAGAGAGATGAGTGTAGTGTTAGGGTTTGGGGGTAGTTTAGGTATTTTCATTAAAAATAGGGTTATTAGTGTAATTTCATAAAATAATTAGGAAGATAAAATAATAATTAAAAAAAAAACAAATTAAGTATAAAATTTCTATCTTTAACATACCTTCCAATTACAAGCTGTAAATTATTTTCCATTCGAATACTAATTTAATAAGAATTAGAAATAAGTAAATTAATTCTCCTTTATTTATAAAATAAGGTCAAAAATCTAAATATTAAAATTAAGGTATATAAAATATTCACTATTTTTTTTCAATTATAATTTACTATATATATATATATTGATAATTGGCATCAAGTATTTTATAGTTTTTATTTAGAATTGTATTTAAACATTTCTCCCTTATATCTCATATGGTTAGTCTATTTTTTTCCTTGATTATTTGCATTGGAGTTAATGTAACATGATGAGATTTTCTTTTAATGTATTTATCCAGCAATCTGGTACATCTCAGGAAGCTGATACATCTTAGGCCTAAGTTGTAGAATCTGAGTTTAAGTTCATGTTCTTTTGTGTGTTTGCAGTCTTTTCACGAAGGAAAGCTCTTATGTTATTATATAATTTTAATACTCATGAAATAGTGCAATGTGTATTAACACAATAGACATAACTGACAGGTGATGTGTACTGTTTCCAGAATTTATGGATATTATATATCCATCTCATTGTTTTTTTTCAGTCACCTCATTATTATTATTGTTATTGTTATTATTATTATTCTTGTTATTTTTAATCTAATTGTTATTATTGTTCTTATTATTATTCTTATTATTCTTATTGTTATCATTGTTATTTTTTTATTATTATTGTTATTGTCATTGTTATTGTTATTGTCTTTGAATAAACTGGGTAGGTTTTTAGTGTTACTTTTTACTATATATCCATCCCATTGTTTCTTTTCAGTCACCTCATTATTATTATTATTATTATTATTATTGTTGTTGTTGTTTTCTTTTTTTTTAATAATTGATAAAACATATCGATCTTAATTTCAATTGCTATTTTAGGACTATGGTTCCAAAAAAGAAGAAAACTATATCGCAATCAAAGGTATCTATCTTTTAAATTATAATTTTATTCTATACTGAATGATGTAAAAGTTCTTTTTGTTAAAATTATTCTTTTTTTTCTCTTAATGATATTTTGAGAGCGATATTGATTTTATTCTCAACACACTACTGATCATTGGTTGGAAGGAAGATTCGGAAGAAATGAAGCATCAAAAGGGATGCAGTAAGAATTTATGTTTAATTAAAGTAAAACCTAATATTCAATAGAATGTGTAATTAATTATTATTATTTTAAAATTTTTCATATTGTTATTTTATTAGATACATAATTGTTAATATACATATTATAATATAAAATTTTTTTATCTTGATGTTGTTAGTAATTATAGGATAATTTATAGTCATGTCATACTTAGGTATTAAGAAATTAAAAATGCATATAATTAAATAACTAATAAAATAGTAAATCAAAAGTTATATGTTATAATATAATTTAACAATTGTGAAAAAAAAAGTGAGAGAGAATACAATGAGTGAAAACATAAGCAATATTTCTTAATTAATCACTCTAAACTAACTACTAATAAATTAGTTTATTATACACATATCATTCTTAGGAATTATAATCTTTTGTAATATGTACTAAGTGGTGTATAAATTGTAAAAGATAAGTTAATATCATTGAAGTATATAGATTTTGTTAATTGAAATTAATTAACATATTATAATAATGTTATTATTTTTTAGATTTTTATT
>NC_029786.2:91467-119263 GCF_000816755.2 Arachis ipaensis | reverse complement strand
ATATTAATGGATCTTTTAAATTTAGATTGCTGTTGGACTATAACAGTGGCAGCTGCCATAGAAACTAGGTACAACCATTTGAGGAATGACCGAATGGAGAAAGAAAGGAATGACGAAAAATGTCTGCGAAGAATAGGAGTTGGTTGACTGGATGAACAGTATTGTTATACAGCAATACCTTATAATGTTTTAAGATGGGTGATTATAAATGGGTGTGTAAAAGAGAGTATGTGCAAGTTTATAGCACAAAGACAATGTAACATAATCAATAGAAAGATATTCATTTAATTAAATATTCTTAATATGTTCTTAATATTGTTAATATGGTTAATATGGTTAATATTGTTATGTTAACATAACAATATGTTCTTAATATGTTCTTAATATGATTCTTAATATGTTCATGACATATTTTTTCATATTAATATAAGAACATGTAATAATATGTTCTTATATAAAATAACATGTTATAACATAAATTAACTTATATGTCTTTATATATATTTGTGCAGGCTGAGTTTAAGGTGAAAAATTGTGAAGAGGTGTTCGATATATGGGAAACTGTCGAAAAACAGCCACTGATTACAAATATTTTATTAACGCGTACATTTCAGAAGCTAAAAGATGTGAGTATAAATTTACATTTATATAATTTTTTTTCTTTATTTTTACAATGCTAATTTTATTCTATATAAATTTCTGTATTTTTTATCTAATTTTTTTTATATTTTTACAATGTAGGATTCTATATATAAGGGTCTCATTGCTGAAGAAGAGATAAAAGAATATCGTTATCACATAGTTTTAGTAGTGGGACGTGTTACCAGAAAAATTGGAAGAGAAGCGAGAGAATATTATATAAAATTAGTGACATAAATTCGCATAGAGCAGAAGTATCTTAGCATCTTCGTCTTTTTGAGAGGAATCACCCACAGCAACAGAAGGATTAGGTTGATAAATCATAGTCGTGACAGGGGTAGCATCTTCCCCAAAAACAACAATGGTATTACTAGCAGCAACTGGGTAGCAGCAGCATGGGCCGCAGCCTTATTCTAGGAATCCTAGATTTTTCTTTGGATCCTTGAGTATC
Source organism: Arachis ipaensis (assembly GCF_000816755.2). Lineage (NCBI taxonomy): Eukaryota > Viridiplantae > Streptophyta > Magnoliopsida > Fabales > Fabaceae > Arachis > Arachis ipaensis. Next base: position 118,173 of record NC_029786.2, on the reverse strand, counting down.
ATTGCTAACGCTCAAATTTTGCCACTTATCCTGAATTACCACAGAAGAACAAAAATTAAAAATCCTAACCCCTCGATTCAGATTTCTCACACTCAAATTTCACCATTTATCCAGAAAACAGAATACATAAAGAGGAACTAGGCACATTGTGATGAAATTTAAAACCCTAAATTGAGATAAGACGCAAAATTGAAAAGGCTAATTAGGAATATTTTGCACCTTGAAGACGATGTTGGAACGTGAACTGAGAAAGGGTGTGAATTGAGGATCTTTGAGAATCTGTTTCTGATTACCCATTTTCGATTTCGTTCTTCTTTCTTTCTTGAATTCTTCAGCTCAATGAATTCAGTTTAAGAAAAATTGAAGAGTTTCCTCCAAAGCTGTGGAGGTAACCAAGACTTCGATAGTGACGCCTGTGTTATGGAGTTGCCACTAACAGGGAAGAGCAGTGTAGCACAGACCAAGGACATCGGACGACGACAGATGCTCATGCTGCCAAGGACAACGACACCAGCGAACAGAGGAGAAACGCCACTAACTTCAGAGAACAACTGGCTAGGGTTCTACAAAATGTCAAGGGTAGTTTTGGAATTTTGAAAAATTAGAGGTGGGTTTAGTTTGCTTTTTTAACCCAATTATAAGAATATTCAATTTTTTAACGGAATATTCTGTTATCTCAAACGATTTTGTCACGTCAGGGACTAAATTGAAAAAAAAATTAATGTCTAGGGATCCAATTGAAAAGAAAAAAAAGTATAGGGACCTAATTGAAAATTCGGTAAAACTATAAGGACCTGTAGAGTAATTAAACCTATTATATAATTAAAAACTTCGGGAGAACAAAGTGGGGAGGGAATGGCTGTCGAAAAATTAATCGTAAGCCATCTACATACAAGAAAAAACAAAGAGATAGAAAATAGAAGAAAATATCTATTGAGCTATTAACGGAAGGATTAATTCCTATTAATGTTTCTATGTTAGAAGAGTAGGTATCATCATCATTTATCCATATTTTAAGTGTATCTTGGTATTTTAAATTGTTATTTTAATTATGAGTAAGCTACTGTCTATCATAAATCATCAAAATTATTAATGATATTGCTTCTATTTTTTTTAGTCATTTGATTTTAGTCTCATATTGTTTATTATATATATTGATAATTGGCATCAAGTATTTTATAGTTTTTATTTAGAATTGTATTCAAATATTTCTCCATATATTTCATGTGGTTAGTCTATTTTTTTCTTTGATTATTTGCATTGGAGTTAATGTAACATGCTGAGATTCTCTTTTAATGTATTTATCCAGCAATCTGGTACATCTCAGGCCTAAGTTATGGAATTTGAGTTTAAGTTCATGTTCTTTTGTCTGTCTGTGGTCTTTTCACGAAGGATCAATGTTAAGTTAAGAATTCAAGGATCAATGCATGTATGATAAATTGAAAATAAAAGTTGATACATGAGTAAGGAATATGAAAGGAAAATTTTGGGTAGCTAGGTATGAAATTTGAGTTATAGAATGTACATATGTGTGAGTTAAAGCTTAGGTTAATCAAAGATTCAATCTACAAGCTTACTTAACCATATATGTAACCTTACCCCTACCTTGGCCCCGTTACAACCTAGAAAAGACCTCATGATGTTTGCATTGGTATATTAATTGTTGTTGATTGGTTAGGTGAAGAACAAAATTTATAAAGCATGATTAGAGAAGGATAGAGTGATTACCCTATACACTAGAGAGATTAGAGTGCACATACATCATCAGTGAGGGTTCAATGCTTAAATTCTATGTTCCCTGCTTTCATGAGCTATCTTCTTGCATCTTTATCTGTTCTTATTGTATAAGAATTGAATTAGTGGAATTTGATTTGTGTTTGTCTCGAAGAGCTTATTTACTTTTGACCAAGTGGACAAAAATCATATAGTTGCATTCACATATATAGGTTGCATTGCATTGCATGAGTTTTACATGTTCCTACTCATTTGTTTTATCTCCTTCAACTAAGCATGAGGACATGCTAATGTCTAAGTGTGGGGAGGTTGATAAACCACTATTTTATGGTTTATATTGTGTTTAATTGTGTGGTTTTATCAAATCTTTACCCATTTATTCATATGATAAGCATACATTTATAATTCCTTCCTAAAAATACTTTATGGTTGAAAACTTGCTTCCTAGAGATTTTTAATTATGTATTTTAATTCTCCTTTATCCCATTCGATGCTGTGATCTGTGTGCTAAGTGTTTTAGGCTTTATAGGGCATGAATGACTTGGAGATTAGAAAGGAAGCTTGCAAAAATGGAAGGAACACAAGAAATTGAGGAGATGACCAGCGAGAAGTGACGCGGCCGCATGGCTCACGCGACCGCGCAACATAGAGGAAATTGCAGCGACGCGAACGCATGGCTCACGCGACCGCGCGGATTGGAAACTGCACAAGTGACGCGAATGCGTGGACGACGCGCACGCGTGGCAAGGCAAAACGCTGGATGACGCGATCGCGTGACGTGCGCGATCTGCAGAATCTACAGATTTCGCTAGGGGCGATTTTGGGCCCTATTTTGACCCAGTTTTCGGCCCAGAAAAACAGACTAGAGCTAGGGAACATGCAGAAACCAGAGACACAATTCATTCCACATAAGTTTTAGTTTTAGATCTGATTTTACTGCTCTTCTAGGTTTTTCTCTCTACACACACATTCATAGTTCTGAGGATTTCAATTTTATTGCTTTTTGGATTGGAACATTGGGAAGAGTTATTACCTCCGTCAAGACTTCGTCATTTTAGTTTGTTTCCTTACCTGTCTCATACTCTTCCATGTCCTTTATTTACTCAGAATTATTATTGGATTATTTTTAGAATTTATTAATACAAGAACAACTTTTATTTTTAATTGATTCCTTTGATCATTATTTATCATGTCTTTCAATATTTCCTTTTATTATTTTATGGATTTTACAAACATAATGAGCGAGTAGTTCTATAACTTGATTGGGAGATGATTGAAAGGAAACCTTGAGTTGGATTACTTAAAAGAAAAATTGTAATTGGGTTTATTGTTGGATCACCTTCTAGTCATTGACACTAGTCCCTCCCAAGGGAGAGTATTAGGACTTGTGACTAGAAATAGCTTCCAACTTGCTTGACTTTCCTTTACCTAGTAAGGGATAACTAAGCAGAGCAACCTTCAATTATCAATTAATCTTGAAAGTACTGCAACAAGAATAGGGCTTCTAACTAATCTACTCCCAGTCAAGGTCTTTATTTAAATTATCTAAATTCCCTGATTTAATTTTCTGTTTATCAACTCAACCCATTTTAGAAAGCATCTGATTAATAAAATAACACACCTTTCTGCAACTCGTTGGGAGACGACCTGAGATTCATACTCCCAGTATTTTAATTTAAATTTTGTGACAACCCCTCTAAATTGATAAGTGGATTTTCGGCTGGTTAAGAACTGTACTTGCAACGCATCTCTTATAATAATTTCTTAACTTGCCAATTTCTGTCGCGTCAATTTTTGGCGCCGTTGCCGGGGATCGAACCTGGGTCACCCGCGTGACAGGCGAGAATACTCCGATGCTGATGCTGTTATATAATTTTAATACTTATGAAATAGTGCAATGTGTACAATGCTAGAAAGTTGTTGTTGTTGTTGTTGTTGTTGTTGTTGTTGTTATTATTATTATTATTATTGTTGTTGTTGTTGTTGTTGTTGTTGTTGTTGTTGTTGTTGTTGTTGTTGTTGTTGTTGTTGTTATTCTTATTATTGTTATTCTTATTTTTTTTTCTAAAGATAGTAGGTTATATTTCATTAATTATTGAAAAATAAAATACAAAGATGTCCAAAGCAGGATAGCATAATAAAAGGTGGGGATTTTCCAAAAATAATACATTGAAGGTATTCATTCAACGGTGCGTGGTCGAAAAATGAAGAAAAATCTTAAAGAAGAAAGAACGATAAATCAAATTGGATGCAACTAAGAGCTTGCCTCATGGAGATGACAACCTAAACTGGGAGTTCTTTGGATTTTACGGAGCAACTTGACAAAGCTTGCAAGAATGGCAGACGGCATTGAAGTAGAACCTTCAAAAATCAACTGGTTGCAAGCTTTCCAGCAGTTCCAGCTAATGATGGCAAGCAATTGAGGATTACGGTCAGCATTCTTCAACGGGTTAAGCATCTCTGTTGATGCAGTTCACCATGTCCAAAAGTCGTTAGGACTCTAAGGGGGAAGACAGTCTCGAAGATAACTCTAAGACCATACATCTTTAATTCTAGAACAATCGATCAAACAATGAGCGACTGTTTCTGTTGCTTCATGACAGCAGGGGCATATTGGTGATATAGATGGGATGCGGTGATGAATCTGAGTAAGCACCGGAAGCCGGCCATGGAGAGCTTTCCAGATAAATAGCTTAATTTTGTGAGGCAAGTTCAACTTTCATAGATCAATCCACGACTTTTTCTGCTGCATATAATTAGGGCAAAGCTCCAGAGGTGGATGGTAAAATAAATAGCCAATTCTGTAACCTGAAGCTGTCTCATATTGCTTGGATTTGTTCAAATCCCATTGCAATTTGTCCATACTCTGCTGAGTTTTAACTGACAAAATCCTGTTTGTAACGTCTTGGGAAAATAATTGTTGAATGAGATTCTGATTCCAATTCCTATCTTCAGTAATTAGATCTTTAACTCTTGGAACCAACTCAGAAATAGCCTGTCTATTTGGTATGTCAGAAATCATTAAAGGATACGGAAGAGGCAGCCAAGGATCCTCAAAGGTTCGGATATTCTCTCCAGTACTCACAGCCCAATTAAGACCTTTTTCAACAATCTTTCGGCCTTCCAGTATGCTCCTACATCCCCAAGAAGGTAAGACTCCAATTTCTGCCGTTATAGTATTACCATTACTAAAGTATTTACCTCTTAGGATTTTGGATAATAAGGAAGTAGGTTGTGTTACGAGTCGCCAAAACTGTTTGCCTAAAAGTGCCAGATTTTGGATTCTGAGATCTTTAAATCCAAGGCCTCCTTCTTTTTGTGGGCGAGTCATAGTGTCCCAACTAATCCAAGCCATCCGCCTTTCAGAACCTTTTGTCCCTACCAGAACTGAGAAAGTAGAGAGTGAATTTCTGAAATTAAACCATCAAGTAACTTGAAGCAAGACAATGTATAAATAGGAATAGCTTCTCCCACTGCCTTAAGTAATACGTGTCTACCACCTGACAATAAAAGACTGCGCTTCCACCCTTGGATTCTTTTCCAAACCTTTTCTTTGATCATACTAAAAGAAGCCTTTTTCGATTTAGAGACTGTATAAGGCAAACCAAGGTATTTATCCTAAGCCCTAATATGATTAATATTCATAGAGTTAGCCAGTAGTGTACAAGTAGTGGAGGAAGTGTTGTGGCTAAATAATACAGCAGATTTATTAAGATTTACCCTCTGGCCACTGATGCTTTCATAAGAATTCAATAAATGCAGGATATTTGTACATGCTTCAGGATTAGCCTTACAAAATAAGATGGAATCATCAGCAAAGAGGAGGTGGTTGACCTTGGGACATCGCCTATGTATCTGAAGATCCTGAATTAGTCTGTTTTATTCTGTCTTGTGTAGCAAGAAGGAGAGACCTTCTACACAGAAAAGAAAAAGATAGAGAGATAGAGGATCTCCTTATCAAATACCTCTATTTGGTTTGAAGAAACCATAAGGTTGTCCTTCCACAATAACAGAATAAAAAATAGTTGTCACTAATTCTCGAATCCACATGATCCACCGGGAGTCAAAACCAAACTTCTCCAATATAAACCAAAGAAAGTGACATTCCACCTTATCATATGCCTTACTCATATCTAATTTTAGCGCCATTTCATTTTCGAGTCCCCTTTTTTGTTCTTCAAGTAATGCATACACTCGTGAGCAATTAGGATATTATCAGAGATTAATCTGCCTTTAATAAAAGCACTCTGCGTATGGCTAATTAGTCTATTCATCATACCCTGAAGTCTATGTACAAATACTTTGGAGATAATCTTGTAAAAGACTGAAGATAGGCTTATTGGTCTTACTTGAGTCATATCTTTAGCATCAGAAAACTTAGGAATAAGACAGATCCGAGTGTAGTTAAAACCCTTCAAAAGTCTGCCCCCTAAAAAAAAGCTCTTAACTGCTCGAAACACATCACCACTAAGTATGTTCCAGAAGCTTTGAAAAAATTTTGCTGTCATACCATCATCTCCTAGAGCACTTTGAGGATGAATGCTAAATGTTGCACGTTTCACTTCCTCCATAGTCACTGGTCTTTGAAGCCTACGATTCATGTGAGCTGTAACCTTAGGTTCAAAATCAGTAAACAGAGGTTCGGGGTTCTCATGACAAGTGGAGGAAAAGATGTCATTGAAATAAGATTCAGCCACAGAAGCAATACCAGCATTTGAAGTAGCCACTTCACCATCTGATGGAAGAAAGCTGTATTCTGATCACCAGATTTGAGCCATTTGACTATAGACTTATCTTTCCAATAAGATTCCTCATTTTGCAATGCTTTTTCAAGTTTGTCCTCTATTTCTGAAATGATGTCGCCTCCATGAATTCCTGCTAAACGAAGTTCCTCGAATTCAGACTGTACTAAATCAATCTCCACCTTCGAATTAGATCTGTGTTCTTGCTGCCATTTGACAATCTTATGCCGACAATGATTTATTTTTTGAGCTAGGATATATATGGATGAACCATCAATCTGTTCGTGCCAAACCTCTCTAACAATCTTTCTTGGAATTTGAATCGGTGTTTAGATCTCTCAGTTCTTGGATTAGAGTCTAAGAGAATAGGGGAGTGATCCGAGCCTGATTCTGATAGTCTAAGAACCGTTGCATTGGGATAGAGTTGCTGCCAATCAACTCCTACCAGGAATCGGTCCAGTCTTTTTTGTATCAACTCATCACCCCTCCGTCTATTCGACCAAGTGAATGGTCTTCCGACCATACCAATATCAATCAGGGAATTATCATCAATAAAACTGTTAAAGGTTTCAATAGAAGAAAGAGATTTAGCACCCCCACCTGTTTTCTCCAATTGATTAGAAATGGCATTAAAATCACCCATTAACTCAACCTTACCATCGAACTGTTGGGTGATTGAAGTTAATTCAGCAAACTAAGACATTCTATGTTAATCATTTGAACTGAGATAAACACCTAGAACACCATAGGGATCATTAGAACCAGCTGTCAGAACTGATGCCGCAATGAAGAATCTACCATGCTGTAAAATCTGAACAGTGCAACCATCCCTCCATGCCATTGCCAAACCCCCTGATAATCCATCCGGATCCACAATAAACCATTCCTTGAAACCACAAGATCTTAGTTTTTCTTCAACTTATCGAGATTGATTTTTTGTTTCACAGATAAAACCAGCCTCGGGGGAGTAGGATTTGCAAATCCCTTTAAGATTGTGGATTGTTAGGTGTCTCCTCAAACCCCGACAATTCCACGAGAGCAGTTTCATATTTCTTTGGATGCCACTTGAAGGCTGGCACCCTCCACCGTTATAGCATCAGAGACAATATCATTGAGACAAATTTTCTTTGAAATATCTTCAGTACCATTACCTCCACTCCTCCGTTTGAAACCTATCACAGACTTTCTGGCAAGTTGTTTCAGGTTTGGCTTTTTGTTCTCCTTTTTAAGCTTGGATATGACGTTGTTATTGTGTTGGACATTATTCATGGGATAGGATATCTCCAATAAAGCATTAGAAGAAGAATTAATATCAGTAGCAGTACCTGTGTTTTCTAATTCACCCTCATTTTCTGCTCTAAAACCCGAATTGGCAGCAATTTTTTCATTATTCTATTTTTTTTAATCATCTTGCACACTCATTTTTGAGAAACTATCAAAAATCCAAGCAGGTGAAAATTTTTTATTCGATTGATCTGGAATAGTACCATCCCGAGGTTGGTTAGGATTGAAGGAAGCTCTCTTTTCAGTTAAACGCCTACCGACTTGATCTGCCTCAAGCCATTCACCAACTTTATCTTCCTTGATATTGTTTTGGGCATAATCATCAATAAAAAAATTGGCAGTTCTTAGATTCATGCCCCAATTTCGCACAATAAGTACAGAACACACCTATACGTTCATAGCATACTCTAATTTCCAGCATTTTTTAATTAGGATCAAGCAATTTTAGTGTATCCCTCACTTTTTTATCACCGTTCAGTTCCATTTTAGCCTTCACTATGCGTGTATCTTTGCCTCTAACTTCAAATAGAGCAACATCTTCAATTTGACAAAGTCTCCCACCCAATTTTCGGCCAACCTCAAGTGTTTTGTATTGTTCAGAAAATCCCCAAAATTGTGCCCATACAGGAAAATAAGAGATGTGATTATCCTCCATGTTTATTGACTGCTTCCATCTGCGAACATGAATAATAAAATTCTTGAATAACCAAGGCAAACCCCTCTTAATTCGAGTCACATCAGAGTCATTCTCAAAGAAAAATTGAAACTGGTTCCTAGATTTTTCGACTACTTTGAATCCTTCTGGTTTATTCCATATTGCATAGAGAGCTCCTTCCATGGTACCTACGGAAAAGATCCAATCTGAGAAAATTCTTCCGGACAGGCTCCGTGTACAAGCTTGAATTCCTTCAGAAACATCTTCATAAGCTAAAACGTTCAAATCATCCTCCTGATCACTATCAATTATATGAGGGTTCTGAGTCTCTGATTTGTTGTTCATGGTGTAGAGAAAATCAGAATTGGTATTTAATGATTTCAGAGAGAAATAAGATATATGGAATGAGTGAATTAGAAAATGGAATGAATTAAAAGAGGAATGAATTGGGAGAGAAAACGAAAATTAGGGAATTAAGTGGAAAAGAAATTAAGAGAATAAAGTAGAAGAAGATGGAAAAGACTTTGACGAAGAAATATTATTGTTATTCTTATTATTGTTATTTTTATTATTGTTATTATTGTTATTGTTATTATTATTGTTATTATTATTATTTGTTATTATTGTTATTGTTTGTTATTATAGTTATTCTTGTCATAAAAAACATGTCGAGTACTCGACCTAATCCTACGAAAGGCAGTGTGCCCGATGTGAAGCACCAACACCATAAGAGATTAGCTCGACCTATAAATGCTTGAGTCCGACCTAATGAAGCTCGGTCTCCAATAAGGGTATTGTTCATACTCTAACTCAAAATATAGCCAGACCCAAAATGAATAAAGTCCTATCCAGAGATGACATCCAATCAATACATACTATTCACTTAAGGTTTGTAATGTGCTAAAATTAAGAACAAATGGGTTTAGCATAGGCTCAAAGTTCGCTAATAATAGAAGATAAAAGGTAGGCTATTTGGGTAAAGTGAGCTATATGAAACAATGGCCTCAATCATATACATGCATTCATACACAAAATAATGGACATATAGATTCATGCAAATCAAAGATTACAATCATAAAAGGAGTTTAATCACAACAGAACAAACTTTATGGTAGAGAATATGCAACCATCAATTAAGGCTCAAATCTCACAAGGTATGTTGTTCTAGCTCTTTTCTATGTTCTATGAAAAGAATACTTCAAGCAAGTTTGAAAATAATTTCTCAATTCAATCAATGGAAAGCCCTAAGAAGGATTTCATGAAAATTTCTTGTTGTTTTACCAAACTTATTCAATCTAACATGCAATATGCAAGTATTTACTATCATATCACTATAAGCATTAAAGAAATATATATAAGCAACCAAACAAAGTGCAAATAAGAACAAAAATTGCGAAAATTGAAGAAAAGGAACAAAAAGAATATTGCAAAGTGTCTAAGAAAAGAAATTTTTACCCCCCTAGAAGATGCCGATCCTCCCCCACACTTAAATTGTGCATGGTCCTCCGTGCATACACACGATCCGGGGGATGAAGGACTATAAGGCTCCACCTTCAGCTGGTGGGCTCCGGGGGCTCCGGTTGCATGGTGGGGTGTCTCCCACCTAGCACTTTGGTTTATTGTCCTTAAGTTGGATTTATGGAGAGCTCTCATCAAACCTCCTTGAAATCCCACCCAAGCTTGTTTTCTCCAAGGCTTTCAAGATTCCAAAGCTTGTGCACCCAAATCTTGTTGTGAATTCCTTTCATTCCATCTAGGTAACAAGCATTTGAAATTCCCAATTCCTACAACACAATAGCAATAAAACTCACAATGCAATGGGTGAGAATTCATAGGATAAAAAGAAAATAAAAATCAAAGGTAATAAGAACAAATAAAATAAACTCCTAAGACTAGCAAAAACAAGCAATCAATCAAAAATAACTATTTACATATTCACATATTAACATATTCACAATGTCCAAAAATAAGCAAGCAACATATTCACAATCAACCAAAAATAAGCTATTCATAATATTCAGATATGTACAATAGCCAAAAACATACACCATTGCAACTCCCCGGCAACAGCGCCAAATTTGATAACGAGAATTTTTGCTGGTTTAGAATCAATCAAAACAAGAATCACTTCGTTGGTAGCATAGTCTAAACCAACAATGAATCCTCATGATCAAATGTTAAATTCAAATTAAAATAACCGAGACTATTAAACCTCGGGTCGTCTTCCCTAGGAGTTGCAATTGAGTGTCATATTATTGGCTATGGAGGAAATGAGGGCTGTGATTACAAGAGAAACAAGTAATGTAAATAGCAAGGAATGTAAATAAGCATGCAAGGAATTAAAGGAAAGCAAGTAAAGGAAATGAAAATGGAAATTAAATGACAAAAAGAGATCTTGGTGAGAGTTGGATAATTAGGGCTTTCTATCCTAGTTGTGGACCACAAACATGTAATTGTGTGTGGATTAATCCTAATTAGTCAATCATACATCGAGGATAAGTCAACTAGACATAATTAATCTCAATCCCTAAGTCCTAAGTCAACACTAAGGGGTCACTTAGAGTCAAGAAAAACCAAATTAATTAACAACCCTCTCACAATGTGGAATGGACATCCACCACTCAAGTTCACCCAAACCACACAATTTCTCAACCAAGAGTGAAAAAAACTATGCAAGAGCCCAACCAAGCATTTTATCAAACACTTGGTGGGAATGAAAAGAAAGCATGATAAAGTGACAAGAAATAATAAATTCTACAACTACTAAGCAAGGAAAATAACGATAGCAACTCAATTAAACAATAAAGAGGCATGAAACATAAAATTGCATTAAATGTAAATTAAAGTAACAAGAGTGCAAATACATAAAAGTGGCAAAAATAGAGAAAATGACAAGATAAACTAAGGAAATTAAGACAATAGAACAAGGAAAGGTAGAAGAAACTAGAGTAAAACAAGAATCAAAAAGAAAATTACAAGAAAAGTAAACTAAGAACCCTAATTTCTAGAGAGAAGGGGGAGCTTCTATCTCTAGAAAAGAACCTACATGATACTAAACTAACCCTAATGTGCTCCCCCCCTTCACATGGAGTGAGGCCCTCTTAGATATAGGAAGAATCAGCTTCAGAAAGTCCAAAAACTGGGCTTTGGAGGCTTAGAAATTGCCCCCAGCGATTTGCAATAAATGAGTCACGCGCTGGGACTTGTGCATACGCACACTTGCTGATTTTCTTCTTGTGCGTACACACAGAATGTTGTGCATACACACACATGGCTTTATGGTTCTTGTGTGTACGCACAGTGATTTGTGCACACGCACACTCTAATGTGTGCTTCTCCTTTGTTTTCTTCATGTTTTCTCCCTTTGTACATGCTTCCTTCCACTTTTGCCTTGCCAAACTTGCCTCTAGGACCTAAAATCACTCAACAAACATGTCATGGCATCGATTTACATGCTCAAGCACCAAATTTAATTTTGAATTTTGTCCCATGTGCATTGGTTCTTTTTATTTTGCATTGGGGTAATAATTTTTTTTTGTATCCCCTTATTTAATTACTAAATTTTTTTTTCATTCAATGCACATGGTGATTTAATTTATTTTAATTTCACATGAGCATGCTTCCCAAATTTTTGAGATAACTTATTCAATTTAATTTCCCTTTTTCCTTATCATCCCATGTTCCCACAAATTTTCCATACTTAAATTATACACAATATCTATCTTAAGCTAACCAAGAATTCAACTTGAAATTTTTATTTGTTTTTCTGCTTAAGGCTAGTAATGTGGTTATAAAACAGAAGAGGGGGTCAAAAAGCTCAAGGGGGCTAACAAGGGTGATTGAAAGGGTAGGCTATTTGGGATAAGTGAGCAAAAATAAATAATGGCCTCAATCATCTCTTGGTATGTATCTATATTCTATTTTGGACATATAGATTAAAACAAAATAAAGATTGCAAGCATAGAAAAGAAGTACGAAACACACAAGAATGAAATTTATGGTTTGGATGTAACCATACATTTAAGCTCAAAACTCACAGGTTGTGTGTTCTCAAGCTCAAAAAGCATATATCAGTTATATATGTCATGCAAGTAGGAATTAAGAGTTTCCATTCAACACAATGTGAATCTTAAGGCGGCCTTTAAAATCTTAGTATTTTTCCTTGAAAAATGTTGATACCTAACTAACATGTAATGCTATATATATAAAGTGCGTGGATGTTTTGATTCTGTTAAACTAAAGTCTCTAGTTTACTCCTTTTATTTTTAATTAATCCAAACTATTATATGCTAAAAGGGTAAACTATACTAACTAATCCACTTATTCTATAACTAATAATCTAAAAGTGCAAATTAAGCTAAAATATCTAAGATATATACAGCCCAAAGTGCAAGATGCAAAAATACAGCAAAAACAAAAGAAAAATGTGCAAGTACTAAAAGATAAAATAAAATACAGAAAATGAACAAAATAAGATAGAAGAGTCTATAGTAGTTCACCAAAAAATATGCCAGAGATGGTGACCTCCCCACACTTAAAAGATAGCATCGTCCTCGATGCTCACTCAAGCTGGGTGGGAAGAAGTGTCATCTCCGGAAGGATGGGCTACCGGTGTCTCGGTGGTAGGCAGACGGTCTATAGTCTCCGTGAGTGTAGGAGGAGCTGTCTGCTGAAGCAGAGGCTCTGTCTATAGAGGAATCTCTGGATCTGCGGTCTGTATCTGGTGGGGCTCCTCATGGTGTGGTGCAGTCTGCTCAGGTCCACCCTGCTCAGCCTGGGTGTGTGCGTCCTCCTCATGATCACTCGCCTCCTCCTCAGAAGTCTCTGATGGTGTGTCGGGCTCGGAGGGAATGTCAGTGTTGCCGGACTGGATCATCAACTTTAAATGCTCATAGCGTCACTTGTGGCGACGCTCAGACCTCACATAACGTCGCCTGTGGCGGCGGTCCATCTGATCCATGCGGTCAAAAAGGCGGTGCACCAGGTGATAAATGGGCTCAAGAGCAGGTGGAGGTGCAGTGGATGCTGAAGGGGCAGCAGAGGCGGAAGGGGCAGCTGATGAAGGGGCTGCCTCAGCAGAATCAGTGAGGAAATGTGGCCTGTAACCCAAGGCCTGGAACTTCCTGCTGTGAGGGATAATCTTCTGGCACTCCGCAGCAGGGGGCTTCTCATCAGCGAGCTCCCAAGGTACGTCAGCTCGGCGGCCAAGCTGGGTGATCAGATAAGGGAAAGGGAGAGTGCATCTGACATGGACCCTAGCCATATAATACCGGATGAAACGGGGAAGATATAGGTCCTTACCTTCCATCACACACCAGAGGAGGGTGATCATAGCAGCGGGCACTTCTGTCTCATGAGTGCTCGGCATAATGTAATTACTCAGAATTTATTGCCAAAGCTGAGCCTCATCATTCAAATACTGCAGCTTGATTCCCTTGGGTGCCAGTGTATTCTTTCCCATGACCCATGGGACAGTAGGATCAAGGGTCACTCTCTGCTTGACTGCGTCCCATTCAAATCTCATAAATCTCATATCCTCTTTAGCCCTTTGGTAACCGTCAAGTTGATTTTCCTTAGGCAGAAGCTGGAGGATGTCTTCAATGGCTTCCTCAGTAATCAAGATCTGCTTCCCTCTGAGGTGCACTGCATCTAGGGAAGTCTTGAAATAGTTACAGTAGAATTCTCTAACCCAGGAAGCATTGACCTCTGTCAAGTTTCTTTCCAGGAAGAACCAGCCTCTTTGTTTAATCTGTTCAGAAGTGTACTGCTGTAGTTCTGCCGGAATTTTGAGAGTTCTTTCCAGGTAAAGGTTCCTAGAAGTGGAAAAAACTGGATACTTGAGCTCACAGTATTTGTTTACAAATTTTTTTGGGTCAGTGGCAGGTACCAACTGATCAGCCTTTTTCTGCGGAGTAAAATTCTTCTCCAGCCAGGAATCATCATGCAAAGTATCGAGGATGGTCATAGAGGATTCGCATCTCTTTCTTTTGCCGGTAGTGACCTTAGCTTTTCCTTTGCCTTTAGGGTCAGACATCCTGAAAAGTAGAAATTCCAGGATATAATGGAAGAAGTAAAGCAGGAAAATAGGTAGGCAAATAGGATAGGATCAATATAAGCACAGAGTGGCAAAAGAGTAATGGAAGCATGAATTAAGTTAAATATATGTGCATTTTTGGATGGGATTTGTAAGACCCGGTTAATTAACGGCTAATTAATCCATAAATGAGAATTTATTCTAGAAAGCCCAAAATGATATTTTTATGGCTAAATGTGATAGAGGAGATTGAGACGAGAATTTCGGTACCAATTTTATAGAAATCGAACAAAGATTGGACCGAACGGGCCAAACTGAGCCAACCGGACCCAAAGTGGGCCCTTGGTCCAACATAACTAAACCCTAAAAACACTCATTTCAGCATTCTCTCTCCTCACATAACACTCTTACACGCTGAAAATGGAGGCACAAGAGGGAAGAACACTCTCTCAAGTTCTATCTCTCCGATTGCTGCCACCTTTGACAGGCCCTGGTTCCTTGATAACCTTTTCACCTTTTGCTTTTATCAGATCAACTGCCTTGGCAGCCTAGAAATTGGAGTAAGGACAATAATCATCATAATTTAAGTCAGAAATTTGACAGAGACATGCAGCATACATGAAAATTGAGCATCAATAAAAGGAAATGTACCAAAAACCACTCTTAAAAAGACCATTTAGTTTTTAACTTCCTGTGAGAATTTCATAGTTTGAAGATAACAACACACATTGATTAATTGGCTGGTGATGTTAGATAAGCTGGTAACTAATGTTCATGAAAAATATAAATTGGTTCTTAATGCACCAATGTGTTCAATTAGAGACTCTATTTGAATTTTAAGTTGCTGTTGCTTAGTTCTACAATATCAACAATCATAGGCAATTGAAGCATCATAGGTAGCATACTTTATAGTCTTATCCAAGTCCCCAACACGGTACACAACATGTAAGAATCTTCTATTGTCATTTTTGACCCATTCAAACAAGTTTTGCTCTGGTTGAATTAGATTCTCTGCTGCATTAGCCTCTGCTACTCTAAATAATTCTGAACCTTTTACACCAAATAACAGAGATTGGGACTGTGGAATAGCTGAATAAATTGCCATAACAATTCTGTTAATATAAACAGAGTGATAATATAATTAATTAACTCTAAGTATCAAATGGATAATAATAAAGCTGATGTGAATGGAGGTTAATTACCAAAAGGACCCGAAAGAAGGTGAAAGAGAGCTAGTCTTCTAGAAGGGTTAGGGTTGTAAAAGGAAATGCATATAGTGATAGAAGGGAAACTGAAAGAACAAGTTGTTGATAACATTAAGGATGAGGTCATGGCCATTGCCATTGCCATTTGGCAATGTTGCAAATTGCTAATGATGCTAGTTTCCTTGTTCTCTTCTTCCCGACTACCTAAACCAAACAGCTCTATCCACCATGCATCATGCATGGACAGTAATTATTGTTAACGGGATTTTATTAGATTGGGCTTTAGCCCATTGTAACTACAGCGTTTCGTAGAGTTTGGGCTTTTATTTACATCATTGAGTCTGCTCGTTTTAATTTTCTTTCATCAATTCATTCGGCAAAACCTTTGTATAAAAATTCAGTCTTAAATTTCCAAATTGCGCATATTTATTATTTACCATCGTGATTTTCTTAGTATACAATACGTGTTGAATCTCAAGAAGGAAGAAAAACATATTGACAAATTGAACCACTAGTTTTGTTAGTATTCGATGATTATTTTAACTTTTAGAAAAAAAAGGGTATCGTTGGCATGAATTTTGAGTTGTAAAATGCATGCTCCTACAATCTATGTACAAAACAAAACCACATTGTAAAATACAATGATGTGGTTCTTTTTAGAATAACAAAAGAAGTTTATGCAAGAATTGGCCTAGTTTATTACCATTGCAACTTGGGGGTAGATGGGAGAAGAAGGTTGAAGATACAGACTAAAAACAAGGATTGAAGATGTATAATTTTTAAGGTAAAGTATATTTTTTGTTCTTGAAATTTGTTAAAAATTTTAAAAATATTCTTAAGTTTTAATTTGTTTCAATTTTATCTTTAATTTTTTCGATTTGCATCAATTTTATCCTTATTCTCAAATTTTCTGATCAAACTATGGTCAACACTTTTTTTTTTTTTTCAATTTTACCCTTCAAAATCCATTCACTTTCATCATTTCCAAAATATTATTTTCTCTCTCTTCCAAATACCCCATCACCAAACCCCTTACCACTACCGCCACTATTATCATTATATCTTCCCCTTAATCTTATTTCTAAACAGAATAAAGAAAAGAAATCAAAAAATCTCAATAAACTGATTCAAAAAAATAAAAATGGCAGAAGATTATAACCTTCATAATCAAGAACAAGAACAAGAACAATAACCCACCAAGTTGCTCCAATTCAGAGACTCACTTCAACCCGAGTTAATGCAGTTCTTTGTACTTTGCAGCTCGAAAACTCCTGTGTAAAAATTAAAGACAAGCTTAACAATTTGAATGGACAAAGAATCGCACAACAACGAAGTGGGGACCGAACCTAAAAAGTTATTTGTTGAAAGGGACAGAACTTGAAGTCTTGGCATCGTCCCTATTTGTTGAAGGGAATAACCCTCCGATGGAATTCTTCTCGGCGTTGACGTGAACGTGGTTGATGGTGACCGGAATCCAAGGGTTTTCTAGGGTTATCTAGGGTTTACTAGGTTTTTTCTAGGGTTTTCTAGGGTTTTTTAGGATTGTTTGGGTTTCTAGGGTTTTTTTTATAGTTTTTAGGATTTTTAGGGTTTTTCTAGGATTTTCTAGATTTTTCTAGGGTTTTCTAGGGTTTCTCTATTATTTTCTAGCATTTTTTAGGATTTTTCTAGTATTTTCTAGAATTTTCTAGGGTTTTTTCTAAAGTTTTCTAAGGTTATCTAGGGTTTTCTAGGATTTTTTTAGGATTTTCTAGGGTTTTTTCAGGATTTTTTAAAATTTTCTAGGGTTTTTTTGGGTTTTCTAGGGATATCTAAGATTTTCTAAGGTTTTTTAGAGTTTTCTAGGATTTTCTATGTTTTTCTAGGGTTATCTAGGATTTTCTAGGGGTTTTAGTGTTTTCTAGGATTTTTAGGATTTTCTATGGTTTTTTAGGGTATATTAGGGTTTTCTAGAGTTTTTTAGGGTTTTCTAGGATTTTATAGGTTTTTATAGGATTTTCTAGAGTTTTAGGGTTTTCTAGAGTTTTTTAGAGTTTTTTAGGGTTTTCTAGAGTTTTTATAGGTTTTTCTAGGATTTTCAAGGATTTTCTAGGGTTTTCTAGTGTTATCTAGGGTTTTCTAAGATTTTCTAAGATCTTTTTAGGATTTTCTAAGGCTTTTTTAGGATTTTCTAAGGTTTTTCCAAGGTTTTCTAGGATTTTCTAGGTTTTTTCTAAGATTTTCTAGGATTTTCTAGGATTTTTTAGGATTTTCTAGGAGTTTTTCTAGGGTTTTTTAGGATTTTCTTGGGTTTTCTAGGGTTATCTAGGGTTTTCTAGGGTTTTCTAGGATTTTTAGTATTTTCTAGGGTTTTCTAGGATTTTTTAGGCTTTTTTAGGATTATCTATGATTTTTTACGGATTTTTAGGGTTTTCTAAGATTTTTTAGGATTTTTTAGGATTTTCTAGTTTTTCTTGGGTTTTCTAGAGTTATCTAGGGTTTTCTAGGATTTTTCTAGGCTTTTCTAGGTTTATCAAGGATTTTCTAGGGTTTTCTAGAATTTTTTAGGGTTTTCTAGGATTTTTCTAGAGTTTTCTAGGGTTTTCTAGGTTATTTAGGGTTTTCTAGGATTTTCTAAGATTTTCTAGGGCTTTCTAGGTTTTTTCTAAGGTTTTCAAGATTTTTCTAGGGTTTTCTAGTTTTTTCTAGGATTTTTTAGGATTTTTCTAATCTTTTTCAAGATTTTTTTAGGGTTTTCTAGGGTTTTTCTAGGTTTTTTTAGGGTTTTCTAGGACTTTAAGGGTTTATTAGGATTTCCTAGGATTTTTCTAGGATTTTTAAGGTTTTCTAGGATTTTTAGGATTTTCTAGGTTATCTAAGGTTTTCTAGGGTTATTTAGATTTTTCTAGGTTTTTCTAGGGTTTCCTAGGGTTATCTATGATTTTTTAGAGTTTTTTAAGATTTTCTAGAGTTTTTAGGATTTTCTAGGGTTATCTAGAGTTTTCTATGATTTTCTAGGGTTATCTAGGGTTTTTTAGAGTTTTTTTTAGGATTTCCTAGGGTTCTCTAGGTTTTTTCTAGGGTTTTCTAGGGGTTTTAGGGTTTTCTAGAAATTTTTATTGTTTTTAGGGTTTTTCAATTTTTTCTAGAGTTTTCTAGGATTTTCTAGGGTTTTTCTAGTATTTTCTAGTATTTTTTAGGGTTTTTCTAAAGTTTTCTAGGGTTATCTAGGATTTTCTACGGTTTTTTAGGATTTTCTAGGGTTTTTAGGAAATTTTAGGGGCTTTTAGGATTTTCTAGGATTTTTTAGGATTTTCTTTGTTTTTTCTAGGGTTATCTAAGGTTTTCTAGGATTTTTTAGGGTTTTCTAGGATTTTTTAGGGTTTAGTAGTTTTTTCTAGAGTTTTCTAGGGTATCTAAGATTTTCTAGAAGTTTTAGAGTTTTCTAGAGTTTTTTAGGGTTTTATTGGTTTTTCTAGGGTTTTCTAGGGCTTTTTTCGAGTTTTCTAGGGTTATCTACGATTTTCTAGGGTTTTTTAGAGTTTTTTAGGGTTTTAGGATTTTCTTAGGTTTTTTAGTGTTTTTTAGGATTTTCTAGAGTTTCCTAGAGTTTTTCTAGGATTTTCTAGGATCTTCTAGCGTTTTCTAGGATCTTTTAGAGTTTTCTAGGGTTTTTAGGATTTTCTAGGATTTTTTAGGATTTTCTAGGATTTTTCTAGGGTTTTTCTAGGGTTTTCTAGTGTTATCTAGGGTTTTCTAGGATTTTTTAAGGATTTTTCTTAGATTTTCTAGGGTTATCTAGGATTTTCTAGGGTGTTTTGGAGTTTTCTGGTATTTTCTCGGGTTTGTTTGGGTACTTAGGTTTTTTAGGGTTTTCTAGTGTTTTTAGGGTTTTCTAAGATTTTTAGGATTTTCTAGGGTTTTTAGTATTTTCTATGGCTTTTTAGGGTTTTCTAGTGTTCTTTAGTGTATTTTAGGATTTTCTATGATTTTTCTAGGATTTTTTAGTGTTATCTAGGGTTTTCAAGGATTTTCTTGGGTTATCTAGGATTTTTTAGAGTTTTTCTAGGATTTTCTAAGGTTTTCAAGGTTTTTCTGGGGTTTTCCATGGTTTTCTAGGATTTTTTAGAAGTTTTTTATGGTTTTTAGGATTTTTTTAGAGTTTTTCGAGTGTTTTCTAGATTTTTCTAGGTTTTCTAGGATTTTTCTATTGTTGTCTAGGGTTTTTCTAGAGTTTTCTAGGGTTAGCTAGGATTTTTCTAAAGTTTTTTAGGGTTATCTAGAGTTTTCTAGGGTTTTGTAGGATTTTTCTAGGATTTTTTAGGGTTTTCTAGGATTTTCTAGGGTTTTCTAGAGTTTTCTAGGATTATCTAGGATTTTCTAGGGTTTTAGGATTTTTCTTGGATTCTCTAGGGTTATCTAGGATTTTCTAGGGTTTTCTAAGGTTTTGTAGGATTTTTTAGGGTACTTAGAATTTTTTAGGGTTTTCTAGGTTTTTCTAGGATTTTTAGAATTTTCTATGGGTTTTTAGAGTTTTCTAGGGTTCTTTAGTATTTTTTAGGATTTTCTAAGGTTTTCTAGGTTTTTCTTGGTTTATCTAGGGTTTTTTGGAGTTTTCTAAAGTTTTCTAGGGTTTTCTAGGATTTTAGGATTTTCTAGGGTTTTTTTATGGTTTTTAGAAATTTTTAGGTGTTTTCTAGGATTTTTTAGATCTTTCTAGGGTTTTTCTAGGATTTTCTAGGATTTTTCATTATTTTTTAGGGTTTTTTAGGATTTTTTAGGATTTTTTTAGGATTGTTTAAGATTTTCTAGAATTTTGCACTAAGTGAGAGGTCCTTGGTTTAATACCCACCTATAACATATTTTTATAAAGTATACATATATAGGATGTAAGTTAGTCACACTCAATTTCTCCTCCTCTAATTTGTTATATTTTGACATAGTTTATTATTAAAATATTTAAAATATTTTAAATTATTCCAATTTAGCCTCTTAAATTTTATTGTTTAAATTTTAAATATTTGATTTTTAATCATAATTTTAGTTTTATCTTTAAATATAAAGAAATATTGTTAAACTAATAAACTATTAACAAAAATAAAAAATCTAAAAATTTCAAATTAATACATGAGTGACAAACCCCCCCTCCCAAAAATACCCCAACAACTAGACATCCCATTTTCTCTTTACTTATCCAACAATATCCACTACTTTCAAATCCCCAATCTTCTTCTTCCACAGTCCCTGAGTTTCTCGCTCTGTCATAAACCAGAACGACAGCCACCTCTTTCTCCAGCATCCCTCCAATTTCTTCATTGCACACCGTTGTTGTTACTGTTGACGCTGCAACCTTTGAGCTCGATGCCGATCTGCTCTCCTCTCCTCTCTCCGCTGCTGTTGTGCTCTCTACTCTGTACTCTCTCTCCAACCTTTTGCTTTCTCTACGCACATCGCCGCTGTTTTATCCATTAGCAGTCTCCGCCGCCGCCTGCAAACTATGCTGCCAGCACTACAACGAACGTCTCCTTCCTTCAAAAAATTAGGTATGTGTTCTCCTTCTTCATCTTCTATTTTTTGTCATTTCTCATTTTGGAACCTAAATTTATGTCTCTTGTTTTATTTTATCTAAATATTTTTTTCTCTTCCTCTGCGAATTGAATTTATTTATTTTTAAACTATTGTATTTTGTATGATTGTTTTGTGTCATTTTCTGAAATGATAGAACTTTGGCACTAGAATTTGCTTAACGGAATGGACATTGATGGCGTGTTTCTTCTTCTACTTTTCTGTGCATCTCTTGATTTTTGATTAATTGATTATTGAATATTGATGACTTGATCAGTTAAGAATATGGATTAGTTCAATTTTTAAATTTCTTTGTTCATCTATCTTTTTTATTAGACTAGTTCTGGGTTGCCTCGTTATGAGATGAAAATACAGTGCGATTAAACTTTATTCAATTTAGTGAGAGCTTTTTAATATTTGTGATATGTTCTTCCCAAATAGAGGCTTAATTTGCTTGTGTATGATTAAACCTTGCTGCTTTATAAAAGAATGAACTAGTTAACATTCTGGGGCCTTAATTTGCTTATCATTTGAATTTAATTAAAGACAAATGGAAGAATGAAGGCCTTAGTTTGCTTCGGTTTTGCTTACCATTTAGGTTCACTAATCCATCTTCATTAAATACAATGTAATAAGTGTCTTGCATATGATTGTTTACAATTCTCAATTTGTCTTTTATTCATGTAATGAGACTCTTTTATGGCTATGCAATTGATGACTGCTTGTTAAACCAACCATATTCTTGTCTTTTATTATTGTCTATGTTAATTTGTTAATAGAAATATATCAGATCACACAAAATATTATTATTCATTGAAAAAGTTGAGAAGTTGAAGAAACACAGTCTCTGGGATCACTTTCATCCCATTTTGGATTAAAAAAATTAATAGTTTACAATCAAAAGATGTCAATGAAGAAAATAAGTTAAGCAAAAAAAGAGAAAGAAATAAAAAGAGAAAGAAAAAAGGAAGAAAGAAAGTTGAGATATACATTGATATAAAGGACATCTAAAAATATATTGTGATGACTAAAAGATATCTCTATATATGTATCATGTTACTAAATGCTACAAAGGGAATGGACATATAACAAAAGATGGATAAAAAATAATAAAGAATGTTGTGAGAAAATATTGAGTGATTGCTTTGGGAGATGACAAAAAGCTATCCATCTACTGTAATTTTTTGTCTATTAAATAATAATGTAGATTAAAATGACGATAGGTGAAAACTTTTAATGAATGTTGGAGACCTGTATATGAATGTTGCAAATTATATTATGTAGGACATTTGTGTCTTTATTTATAGTCTATTGTAGACATACTTATCAAACCCGGCTCGACTCGGCCGATTCGACCGAAAACCCGATCACCCGGTCACCTGACTAAATCGAGCCCCTCATTGAATCGATTGTGCAACAGACCTGGTTCGACTGACGGGTTTTCGTGAAACCCGATGACCTAGCTGATTAATTTAACCCGGTCCAGGTCGTTTTTATTTTTTTTCTTCTTAATACCTGAAACGGCGTCATTTCATAACCCCCTCCTCCCCTTCACCTTTCAATAAAACTCTATGCCCAAATGCCAAATCTAAGACTCTTGAATTTCTGTGCTCTCTCCGTCTCTAGCTCGGCAGTCAGAACTCAGTACTCAATAGTCCCTCTCTCGTCTTTCCCCTCACCTCGACAGTCGTCACTCTCAGTCTCTCACAGCCTCACCTCGTCGCTCTCTCAGTCTCTTACCTCGTCCACTCACCTTGGTCGTCGTCACGGTCCCATGCCCCTGCGCTCGCTTCGTTGGCGGCAGAAGCAAATGGAACCGCATATGGTCCCTCAGGTGGTGGTGGTGGTCATCTTCTTGCTTCTCACGGTCTCTATCTCACACCTGGTCTCGATCTCTCACTTCCCTACGCTCTTCATCGTCGGTAACAGATGCAACAGATCCCGGTGAGCTGGTTTTCGTTGTCCTCTTCTTGCTTTGAGCCTTGCCGTCAGCTTCTTCCTCGCCATCAGCTTCTCCTTCACTGTCAGATTCTTTCGTGCAACCCGATTTGGTGAGTTCTCCCTATTCTTTCTGTTTCAATTTTGTTGCTGCATCACTGCACTTTGATTTTGTTGCCAAAATAATTTGTTGTTGAAAGTTGAATGTGTTGCTGAAATTTGTTATATCATAGTTTATGTTTTTGTTACTGCCTGAAAGTTATCATAGTTATCATAGCTGAATTTGTTGCTAGAACTCTAGAAGTAGAATTTGTTGTTAAGTTGAATTTGATGTTGAACCTATCATAAATGTGGTTGTTGCTAGAAGTAGAATTTGTTACTGGATAACTGACTTGAGTTGAATTTGTTACTGAACCTTCTTGTTGTGTTGCTTAAAAAATGCTAAATCTTTTGTTGATGTATGTTAAGGGATAAGAAATAAGAGAGTTAGTCAATAACAAAATTAGTTTGGTACAGTTAGTTAGGGTTTGTTATTCTGATGTCTGATCTTTTTCTCTTTTTCAACTCTGTTATAATTAAAGCTCTTGCATCCCTCTAAGAGGTGTGTAGAATTGATTCATTGATGGAAGAATAAGATGAAGTTAATTCAGTTCACTAGTTTCTTGTACCTCTCTCTTCAAACTCTTCTTTCTCTGTTTCAGATGTTCTGCATAACATCATAATGCAGTGTTTCTTATGGAAGATATAGATGCAAATCAAAGTGAGGAAAATGTTGATCAAGCTCCAAATTTGTCCTATGAAGATATAGATGTCGATTTTAAGATCACTTGGACTTGATTATCGATTATGTTATCTTTTGCTTACTCTTGTTTATTTAAATAAAGAAAGTATTTTGTACTAGAAACTAGTTTATTATCTCTTTTTGCATCATTAGTTGTGTAACACCCTAACTACCAAAGCTCACGCTTCCGGCTGCGCCACTCTGATAGCTCGGACATTACGACGACACTTATACTATTTAATACTAAAATATGAGCCTGTTTAAAACTTTAAACCGCAAAATCGACCCAAAAATACTTTCGTTCGATAACGTACATCCATAGATACCATACAACTTACAAAAACTCATAAAGAGTACATACAATATATATATATATATTATATAGCTTTACAAGCATTAACCAATACAATTCCTATCCCTCTTACAGAATATATCAAGATAGAGGGGAGGGTACAATAAACCATGACTAAAACAATACAGAGCATCACATCGACAATTAATTAAACTCTTCGTGACTTCAGCGCCCATATCCTGAAAGGGGAAAAATGTAGGGGGGTGAGAACATCATCCTCGAAAGGGTTCTCAGTAGAGGGTTTTTGGGAATTACTGTAATAGGATACGTGAAGATAAACCATACCAGTGATTAATAACCGTCTTATGCCTCTTTTCTAAAACAACGGTTTTCAATAAAAGTAAAGTCGGAAATCTTTTCTGAAAGAGCAACTGTTCAATTCTTAAAAACATCAAAAGCCTTTCAAAGGGTTTATCTATGCTGAACCAAAATAGCCTTTCACATTTTTCCAAACCAGAAACACACAAAACCGAAATCAACCATCGGTCCATCTCACTTCAACCACGGCCCTAGGCCCAAACAAATCCAACCAACAACCAATCACCGCAATCCAACAGAGTCCTAGTAGCAAACACAAATAGGAAGATGCAAGCACAAACAAACAGTTATTGCAAGTAGAACAATTAGCAATTAATCACATAGGCAAACCAAGTATAATATGCACACCCAAACAATGTCACATAGATGCATATGATGCATGCCTGTCCCTAGTGGCTAATGATATTATCTGTTGGTTATAGAGCCAACTCGACAAGTCCTGGTAGCTAACCATTGGACTGTCCCTCTGTCGCGCATCCCCAACTCGAGTTATACTCATCATAAACTTGATCATCATCATGATCCATATCCATCACCCTCACTGGTGAATATTTACGGGGGCGAGCTCGTTCGGGGCTTTCACAGTGCCCGGCCACCCTTACGACATAGGGTCAAAAGAGCTTCGAGTCTCAACCTGGAGCACGTGGTGGCTAGTCACTGCTCTCTCCCAGGGAAACTCTTATCTCCGATAGTGGAAGTGCAACATTCACATTTATCAATGATTCAGCATATACATGCATTCATTTTCATACATGGATCAACATCCATCTCAGCCATCCGGCTCACGGTTCAGTCCAGAACCAGCCAATATTCATATCATACACGGCCATTACGGCTCACGGTTCAATCCAGAACCAACCAATATTCATAATCATACACAGCCATTCCGGCTCACAACAAAACAGCACTTCCACATTCAACATCATAAATTCATAAAATCGGCATTTAAGCCATAAATCACTTTTTCTCAATTCATTTCAGTTTGAAATCAAGTTTCAACTCTTTTCAACCTTGGCTTTAAAGATCTCATTTCTCAAATCATTTCAGGCTCACAAGCCACTTTTACTCAAGGTAAATTCCCCTTTTAAAACAATGCCACTCTCGGCATCTTTTTTCCAAAACTTCCATAACCATGGAAAGTTAAAGAGTCATTTTGAAACATTCAAAATCATCCATACAACAATGGGATTTATAACGAAGTTTCTCGGCAGAGTCCCAAGTCTTTAGGGGAGAATAACATAACTCATTTTGCCAAATTCATTTAAAATCATTAAAACATTGGCTTTCCGATTTGAGTACTAAAATAGGATCTAAGCCAAACCGAGTCACGTAATCATTTACTTCTTTCAAAGCCGTTTCCTTTACTTAAGCAAAACCAACTTCAACCCCCATGATAAATTCTAGGACATTTCAACCGTTCAAAATTGTTTTAGTCTTGCAAGAATTCAGAATTCAAAGAGTACTTAAAACCTTTCTCAAAACATTTCAAAATGAAACATGTCAAGAGACATTCAAGTTCTTTCAAAGTCATTGAAACTCCTCTAATTGAACCCCTCCAGTCAAATTCAAAGGCATTGCCCTTGTCACATTTAAAACAGCTTTAAAACATAAGTTTCATCTAAATAACTTTCTCCTGAAAGAGATACAATGCCTTTCTTAAAAAGCAAGACTAAATCACAATTTCCTCTTCAGTAATTCATTTCAAAAGCATGAATCATTCTTTTCTTGATAATTCAAATAAAATAGTAGAAGTCTTTAACTCATCATTTTTCCCAAACAACATTTCAATAAAGACTCGGATTTTATAGAAATTTCGGCAGCACCTCCCCTAAAACTTGGACTTTGCCACCTGGTTCGGGTCCCAACTAAACCGTTTCACAATCCTTTTCAACAGCCCAAAATCCAAAATCAGTCCAAGGCAAGCCAAAATCCAACAGTCATCTCAATTCCACATTTCAAGAAAATCGTTTCAAAATCAAATCATTATCAGCCGAATAAACTCATTTCTAAAGTTTCAAGGAAACGGTTCAGTAACAACCATGTATCAAAAACCAGATCATTTAAAGCAAGCCAGGCTGAATTCAAGAGTGTATTCTATTTTTCACATTCTCAAGAAAAT
>NC_029786.2:88640-90192 GCF_000816755.2 Arachis ipaensis | reverse complement strand
AATTTCGGCAGCACCTCCCCTAAAACTTGGACTTTGCCACCTGGTTCGGGTCCCAACTAAACCGTTTCACAATCCTTTTCAACAGCCCAAAATCCAAAATCAGTCCAAGGCAAGCCAAAATCCAACAGTCATCTCAATTCCACATTTCAAGAAAATCGTTTCAAAATCAAATCATTATCAGCCGAATAAACTCATTTTTAAAGCTTTAAGGCACCAATATCAACTGAATCAACTCATTTCCAAAGCTTTAAAGAAACGGTTCAGCAACAGTCATTTATCAAACCAGATCATTTAAAGCAACCAGGATGAATTCAAAAGTGTATTCTATTTTTCACCTTCTCAAGAAAATCAACTCAACTCAAATCAATTTCCAACGGATTTAAACTCGAACTCAAAGCTTTAAAAGAATCAACTTCAAAAGCATTTCGTTTCATAAAACTACACAACGATTCAGCCAAACAAACATTTATAATCACTTGAGACAATCAAATAATACATAAGGCTGATACAATCACCAAATACACAATATCTCATATCAGTATCCCTATGTAATAGTTCCAATGCATAAAACATAGTTTTTGGAAAGCGCCCCTACCTCAAAACGCAAATTCCATAACCCAAACGTCTCATAGAGTCCTTTCTGCCTCAACCCGAACTGACAGCAACCAAAACCTCAGCTCTCAGTCACGTTCAAAATAACCATAGCAACACTAATTGCAACATACAATAATCAGGATTCGACTCCACGTTACCAAAACTCATATTCATTAACCAAGCACAACAAGGTACTAATGTGAGGCTTTTCGAAACATAATTTCTTACCGGAATGACAACACGAAGCAGCTGCGATTTCAAACCGGTGGCAGCAACAGCTCCAACGGTGGCCAGAAACTCCGGTGGATCAACTAGAAAAACCGCGCAGCATCAAAACCATCTCAAAAACAAAAAAGGCAAAAACCTCAAATAAAATCCTTACCGGCAACTTTTTCGGCGACGGTAGAAGTAGCCAGAAGCTCCGGCGGTGGTCCCGGGAGTCGCAGAACCACTCCTGGCGACCAGAACCCTTTTCTGACGGCGGCAGTTCCGACCGAGGCGGCGCCGGTGACGCGATCGGCGGCCAGGCGTGGTGGTAGGGTTCCCAGCACACCTTCAGATCTCTCTATCTCTTCTGCTCGGTGTGACTGAACGGCCTTCCTTTCAACGGCGCGCTGGTGGCGAACCCTAGCAGTGGCGGAGATAGGTGGCAGTTTCTGACGGCAACGGAAGCTCTGGCGGCGTCGCGGGTGGCCTTCCCCCCTCTCTCCTGTCGGGTCGTCTCTCTCTCTCTCCTCGGGTTTTTCCGACAACAGCGGCGCAAACGTCGTCGACCACCGTGGCTGGGAGCATCTCCTTCGACGGCGAGGAACAAGGACCCAACAACGACGGCAATCGGCAGCTCTTTCCCCCTTCTCCGCGGCACTCTTCTCGATCTGTCTCTCTCTCTGTTTCCTGCGGTGTCGGTGGAAGCTCGACAGGACAGCGGCGGCGCGACGCGGTGAGGGCGACAGCGGCG
>NC_029786.2:56428-88434 GCF_000816755.2 Arachis ipaensis | reverse complement strand
GGCTCTGCACAATGCAGCCCCTCCCTCTCTTCCCACTCTCCCGCCATAGCCCCTGCCTCTCACTCCACGGATCCCTTTCTCTCTTTGTTTCTCTCTTTCTTTCAATTAGCTTGCAGCTGCTACTGCTGCATTAGGTATCATGGGGTGTACCGGGTCAGGGGAACTGGGTAGGGTTTTTAGGGTTAGGGTTATGTGTGTTGAGTTTTAGGATTAGGGCAAAATTGGGTTCAAGGGTAATTTTGTAATTTCAAATAAAAGTAGGGGTAATATAGTAATTGAAACCCAAATTAAATCCAACACTAATTATACATAGAAAATACTATTTGTTCATCAATTTTGACAAATTACTTTCAATAAAATGTCCAAATCAAATAATTAGGAATAATATAATTAAATCCTTTATTTTCCAAAGCAGCAGTATTAATACCTTAAAATATAAATTATTCAGTCCAAATCATATAAAATCCCTATTATTTCATAACTATCAACTTCATAATTTGAATATAGAAAATAATCCAATAATTATAAAATTGAATAATAATCATAACTTATCTCTAATATGTAATTTTAATTTCATTTATATAATTTTATATTTTTTAAATTATGACCGGGTCAACCGAGTGAATCAGTGACCCATCGGTTGAACCAGTGACCCGGTCATATGACTGGGTGGATTGCCGATTCAGTTCTGATAACTATAATTGTAGATTTGTAGCCCTTTTTTCTTACTATATTAGTTTTAGTATATTAAAGGCAAAATTTCCAAGGCGTAGAGCGAAGAAAATGGTCAAACAATCAACTTAATTGAAGGAACTTAAAACCCAAACGCAGCAACCTCAATTCAAAGAGCTTGAAATCGAAGGTACAGCAAAATCAAATAACAAATCTCTTGATTAGCATAAAGTTTTCACTATTTATTTATTTTTATTAAACCTCTACCTGTGTGTTTGTGGCAGTGGAGCGTCAAATCAGTGCAATTAAGGTGGTTTGTGATGTTGAGATTGAGCGATTGTTGATGGAACTTCGTTTGGTTCGGTCATGTTTCAGTGAGGAACAGCTCCGGAAGCCAATGCTGCAGGTCTTCGAAGAAACCTTACCGAATCCCTCAATTGTGAAAGATGAAGGGAATGGAAAATTTGATGTGAAGTGGAAAGAGAGAAGGAGCAGAATGTCCACGACTTGTGGTGGTGTAGGAAGAGATTTGCACGCTTCTCTGTTCTAGAGGCTTTCGATTGCTTTTCCTTCGGAATGTCCTTTTTCAGTTCCTCAGTTTGGTGGTTTTGAATACTCTATCAATACTGGTAGTGTTTAGTTTTCTCTTTCGATTTAACTCATTTCATATCTGAATTAAAGTTTCCTAAATTGAATTTAAAAAAAATGGAAATGTATGTTACGAAACATACTATTGTTCTGTGCCCCTTTAAATGTTTGAGTTCTTTCAATTTTGAACGATTTTACTATAGATATTATAGTTCTTATATATTTTGGCATAGATTATAGTTGATACCTGTTAGTTTACTTCTTTGTTGGTAGGGAGAACAGGATTTCTTGGTGATGAAAATCTTCATTTTAAGGACTTTGTATGTTCTCTATCTTCTCTGTGCACTTTGATTAATTGTATTTTGTAATATCCTTAGCTGGCTTGTTTGGGTCACTTACATAGGACTTGATGCGACATAAAATTGGGGTAGCTGTGTAGGAGTAGCATTAATATAGCACTTCCATTCTCATTTCCATTATGTGCTGAAGCATCCACGAATTGATTTGAATGAGAAATGTTGCTATTCATTTAGGATCCTTTCATGTGCAGATGGAAGAGAACTTGTCTCTATTACTAGTTTCATTGCATACGCTGCTAAATCTATTATGACTAACTTAAACAGCTTGCAAAAAAAAAACTAATTAGTGATTGCATTGTATTGTGATAATATGAATTGATTGAATCGAAGCTATATATGGTATGAAGCAAATGTTTTATTTGAAACTATTGCTATATCTTGTTCATTTAGTTTCCTTGTTGCATGAAGAGATACTTTTCTAAAAATAAACTACCAAGAACGGTACTCGAAAGTTTATTCCGCTAATAAAAATAACCTAGAAAGATAACAAATAAGCTCCAAAAGATTTAAAAAGTGAGAAAACTAACCAAATATTAGTTATATTTTTTCATAAAATACTTTAGATATTAGATTTCAATGCGATTTTTTGTAAGTATTATTAGAAAAATGAGACTTTGTCATAGTTAAAATTTGGTGATTTGTCAAGGAATTTTTCAATGTTTTTTGTGAATGATTGAATTTAAAATAAAATGCACAAGTTGTTTGCTAAATACAAAATTTCTTTATCATTTATGTAAAAAAATATGATATTTTTGTTAATTTTGTCACGTTTTTAAATCTTTTGAGACTTCTTTGTCATTCATAGAAATCTTATTTGGTTATTTTTCATAGCGATATGAGTTTTTTGGTGCAATTTTGATAGTTTACCTTGTTCCTAATAGCATGTGAGCTATTTTTAGCTCAATTTGTTAGTTACTTTATAAGCTAAGCTCTTAAGCCGGTGAGCTATTGAGCTTGAGCTAAAAATTTGAGCTCATTTATTAAATGAGTCAAACTTAACTTTGCTATATTCCATGAGCAGGATTTGGTAGAGTTGATGGAAGGTATACCGGTTCGGAATTCCACAAAATACTTCCGTTGTTAGTATAGCCCAACCGATAATCAATCCTCAATCCCAAATTAAGAAAGGGTGGTTGTCACAAGTGCTAACCGCAAATAAGAATGTAACCGGAGTATTTAGACTCCGGGTCGTCTCACGAAGAATGGGCAAGCATGTGCTTTAGCATTGATCAGAAATACAGGGTTGAGAATCATGGTGATAAAAATTAACTACCAAGCTTGTCATGCAAGAAATCTTAAAATGCAAGAAACTCTAAATTTAAGCAATTAACTAAATCAAGAACTAGCAACTAAGAATTTTGGTTTTTCAAATATGAATCAAAGGTACTCTTGACTAAGCATGGGAATTGGGGTCTCTATCCTTGTCTTCAACTATAATTGGCCAATTGTGACGAACCAAACTCACTAAGTCTACCTCAAAGAACCTTAAGTACGTGACATTTACTCCTAGGGTTGAGGTACGTCAAGTGGTTTGACCAATTTCAACCTATAAGTCCCAACCAATCTACTAATTAGTAGTGGGTTGGTGTTAATGGGTGTCAATTTGGTCACTAAGGGTTCTCCAATCAACAATCCAATGAGACCCAATGACTCAAGGCCACCCAATTCTCATAACTTAGACCAAGAGTAAAATAAACTACTCCATAATTAAAGCAAACATTTCATCAAACACATAGAATACACTAAATAGAGACATGTTCAAATTACAATTAAATTGAGAATTATGATAACCCACTAACAATCATCTATAAAAACTACACAATTAACACTAGCAATCACAAGAAGCATCAACATATTCATAGAAATCAACACCCACAATGTTCATGAATTGGGGTAGAAAATTGAAAAGCAACAAGACAACACAATCAAGATAAGATCTAAACAAAATAACACTAGAGGATTCAAATTGAGTAAACAAGAGTATCAAACAACAAGATCCAATCCAGTAATTTCACAATGGGAGATCAAAATCAAGCTAGATCTAGGGAGGAAGAAGGGTTCCCTCTCTAGATGAACAAAAACTACCCAAAAACTCAAAATGTGTCTAAGTGTCTAATGTGTGATCCCCCTTGCTCCTACAATCCCTGGGTCATTTCCATGCAGAGCTAGCCTTCAATTGGGCCCCTCCAGGCCTCAGAAATCGCCAGCCACAATTTCATTAATGAGGTCACGTGCTGGTCGCGACGCATGTGCGCCAGGTGCGCGCGCGCGCCGATGAGCTCCTGAATCCACCGTGCGCGCCGATGACAATTCTTCCAATGTCCGCGAGAGCGTCAGCTATATGCGAGTGGCCACAATAGTACGCATCCACGCGTGTGCGCCAGGTGCACGTGCGCGTCGATGACTGAACTCCAAGCCTCCAAAGCTCCATGTTTCTTCACTGGTGCATGCTTCCTTCTCCTTTTCTAGACCAATCCTGCTCTGAAACTCTAAAATCACTGAACAAACACGTCACAGCATCGAGTGGTAATAGAAGAGATCAAAATATAGCAATTCTGGCTCAAATAAGCTTATTTTCAATCACAAGGTCAAACACGGATGGAGATACAAAACCATGCAATTCAAGTGGATAAGTGTGGAAAATATTGACAAAATCCCCTCAAATCAGCACAAGATAAACCAAAAAAATTAGGGTTTATCAAACCTCCCCACACGTAAACCATGCATGTCCTCATGCTAAAGATAAGAAGACCAAAGGATATAGGGAAAAGAGAGTTGTGGAATGCAACTAATGCAAATGCATCTACCTACTTGGTCAAGGGTGAATCTATCCTCCAAGAATATATGGGAATACATAGGGTTAAAGTGACATGATAGTCCAAGAATCCTACCAATTAAAAGCATCACAATGCGGTGAACATAACTTGCAATATGTACGCTTGTGAAAGCCAGGAACAAGAAGTTGAGCATCGAACCCTCACCGGAAGTGTATCCGCTCTATTTGCTCAAGTGTATAGGGTTCGCCACTCAATTCCCTTCCAATCATGCTCTCCAAGATTTGTCCTTCATCTAACAATCAACAATTATTTTAATGCATGCATACAGTTATCATGAGGTCTTATTTTCGATTGTAATGGGGCTAGGGTGAGGGTAAGGATGCATGTATGGCCAAGTGAGCTTAAGATTTGTATCTTTGATTAGCTTAGATCCTCACCTAACACATACAATAACCTATGCAATTCTAATACATAACCTAGCTACCAAATTATCCACTTTTCCTCATGCTCATGTATTTCTCTTTAGTTCTTCATCTGCATGCATTGGTGATCATTGGCTTTGCCTTGGGGTAATTTGTCCCCTTTTCATTGTTTCTTTTTCTATTTTTTGTCTCTTTTGTTTTTCTCTTTTTTTTGTCTATTTTTTTTTTTTACATTCTTCCTTTTCTTTATTTTTGTTTCTCTTTGCTTGTCCCCTTCTTTTTGGGGATTTTATGTACAAGAGTGCCAATGCATGCGGTCCAATCATTCAATACATAAGTATGTTCTTACCTCCCAAAATTTTTTTCATTACAATTACAAAAACCTACCTTTACATCTACCCAAGTTCCTAGGTATTCCCTCCCAATTGAATAACACACACCCTCACTCACCTAAGCTAATCAAGGATCCAATTCCAGGGACATTCATTGTTTTTCGCTTAGGGGTGTTGACGTGCTAAAATTAAGAACAAAAGGGATTATTATGGGCTCAAAGTTGGTTAGCAACGGTAGATAAGGGTTAAGGCTATTTTGGGGAAGTGACTATTGAAATGATGGCCTCAATCATGTAAATGCATTCATTCACCAAATAAAGGACATATAGAGTCAGACAAATCAAGGATTACACTCATGGAAAGAGAACGTTCGCACACAAGAAGCAAAATAAGTAGTCATAAGATGTGACCACGCCATTAGGCTCAAGTCCCACAAGCTTGTGTTCTTAACTCAACAATCATGTTCCAAAGTACATTCTTCTAGCAAGTTTGTCACAAAAATTTTTTTTTTCAATTAATTGGTAGGGTGCCCTAAAAACACATTTTCTCAGAAAAGGAAGTTATTACTTTGACCAAGTGTAAACTAACTATCATGCAAGGAGTATTCACAAGCAAAAGTTAACTAACATGCAATCTACTGACTAATCAAGAACATCCATGGGTGAGGAAGAGTTGGTTACCCATGGAGATCGGTCGAATGACCTCCTCACACTTAGAATATAGCACGGTCCTCCGTGCTACTAGCAATACGCAAAGGACGGTCGGGACCGGAACTAGCACTATCCTCTTCATCGGAGCTCCCGTCAGTTGGGTTCAAAGTGGATGTGAATATTTCGGGTTCTTTCAGTTTGGGGGTAACACAACACAGAGGCTTCTTGATGTAAGTATAGCGGCGTTGGTTGCGCCGCTCATATCTATCAATCTTCCGGTGGAGATCTTCAATTCGTTGATGGGTGGATCTTTGTGGTAGTAGTGATGATGATGTGGAAGGAAAAATAGGCTGCGGGGTAATGTCAAGGCTTGGGGTAGTCAAGGGAAGCTGTAAGTATCTCCCACTCGGGACTACATCGCCCTTGGCCAGAATTATAGCCTTCGTGTCCGTGGTCTCCCAATGAACACCCGCTGCAGCGACTAAAGTAGATACCAATGATGGAAATGGCAAATTACCCCGAGCATGGACTTGACTCATTGCTTGTTGGACAAGAAGTGGAATGTTCACCGGTCTCTCTGTGAGAACACACCAAACAAGCAAGGCAAGATCCGCCATGAAGGACAACTTGTGGGTGCTAGGTAGCACATAGTGGGAGAGGATCTGGGCCCAAGCTCTAGCTTCTA
Organism: Arachis ipaensis; assembly: GCF_000816755.2. Classification (NCBI taxonomy): domain Eukaryota; kingdom Viridiplantae; phylum Streptophyta; class Magnoliopsida; order Fabales; family Fabaceae; genus Arachis; species Arachis ipaensis. The sequence goes on along the minus strand of NC_029786.2, from coordinate 81,949 downwards.
CAGTAAGGTAATGTGCATCGATGCACTTGGGCTGCATCCGGAGTCGTCCTTGGGTCCAAAATGTCTCTGGCTCAGCGATGACTCGAAGAATTGAGTCCCAATCAAACCCAAACGCACTCCGCTGACGTAAGACCTCTTGGTATCCATCCATTTCCCTTGGTACCGGTAGGACATTAAGCACTTGCTGAATAGCCTCTTCTAAAATCGGGACTTGCTTTCGGCGCACATATACTGATTGAAGAGATGGGAGGTGGTAGTTGGTATAAAACTCTACCACCCACGAGAGATTGACCTCTTGTGGTTTTCTCAGAAGAAAATCCCATCCTCGCCACTCGATGCGGGGTAGGATACAATGGGCAATCTTGTCCGGAGGGGTGAGTAGATGCTCAGCATGATAGTTCCGATCAACCATGGCGGGGAACACAAGTTCACAGAAGCGGTTGGGGAACCTTAAAGAGTCCCTTTTTACAAATTCATCAAATGACAACAACAAGATCTACTCAAGCAAATTAAAGTTCAAGTTCATCATCCATGGAGAAATAAGAAAGGAAAAATCAAATGAACAAGCAACAAGCAAATAAAAGTAAGAGAGAAATAAGAAGGTACTAAAAGAAGCATGCAACTAAAAGAAGAAAATGTGAAAAGAAAGTGAGAGATGAGAGTAGAAGAAGCAAAACCTTGAGAGGGAGAGAGAGGAAAGATGGGGTTCTTGCAAAAGGAGAAGAGGGGAAGAGAAATGTAGGGCCACCGGAGGCGGTGGTGGTTGCCGGTGGGTGAGCGGAGACAATGTAAGTGAAGTATGGAAGAAGAGGAAAGAGTAAGTAGTGGAAGAAGAGAGAATTAGAAAAGAGATGAGAGGAGGGACGAAGCAGGGGCGCGCAGTTTAAAGCTGGGCTGCGCGGCCGGCGCACGCGCGCATAGCGCGCTAGCGCGCCGATAAGGGTTGGGCAAGGGACGCGTGCGCGTCCCTTGCGCATACGCGCAAAGATTGGCACGGGGTAGCCCAGAGTAGGCCTAACTCTCTGGTTGTTGTACCAGAGTTGGCATGCGGCATAAGCGACGTGGACGCGCACAGTGCGCGTTCGCGCATATGAAGAGGGTGGCAATCGACGCGGACGCGCCAGGTGCACTTGCACGTCAGGTCGCGGGCATAGAGCAGGCACGACTTTGGCACAACTCTCTAGTTTTTGTACCAGAGAGCTCAGAATACACACACGACGTGCGCGCACGGTATGCTTGCGCGTCGATAGCGAGACAGCAGGGTTGCGCGCAGGCGCCACGTATGCTTGCGCGTGGGCCACCTGACACGAAGTGGGCACAAAAGAGGCACAACTCTCTGGTTTTTTATACCAGAGTATAAATGCACCACCGGCGCGCTGGCGCGCGGATGCCCAATTTCCCCCCTTCTTTTTTTTTTGTTTTTTTTTGTTTTTTTTTAACAACACAGGAAAAAGAAAATGTAATTCAACATACTCTTGGCATACAATCAACTAGATAGGTTGAGAAAACACTCACAAAATCATACAACACTCAAGATGAAATATTTCAACAACACAACCAATACAACAAAGATTGCCAAGGTTAACAAAATCCTAATGAGTATCACAATATTCAAACAAATTCAACTATACCTATCATATCAACATATATCAAAACAAGCTCAACAATCATAAAAAATCATGGAATTCACAAGTATCTAAGCTAGAAACAAGAAAGTATATACAAGAACGATCATACCGCGATGGGGTGTCTCCCACCCAGCACTTTTCTTTTACGTCCTTAAGTTGGTCGATCCTGTGCTCAAGCTTCCTCTTCTTTTGGTGCATCCTCCAGGAGGAGCACTTCCACTTCCTTGGGTGATTTGTAGCCATGGTACTTCTTTACTCTATGTCCATTCACCTTGAAGGTTGTCTTACTTTGAGGATCAAACAGCTCCACTACACCATAGGGTTTAACTTCCTTCACCTTAAAGGGACCTTCCCATCTTGAACGGAGCTTTCCAGGCATGAATCTGAGCCTCGAGTTGTAGAGGAGAACTTCGTCACCTTCTTGAAAATCTTTCTTCCGAATGTGGTGGTCATGGAATGCCTTAGTCTTTTCCTTGTAGATCCGGGCATTTTCATATGCCTCTATTCTAAGATATTCAAGCTCCTCTAACTGCAATTTTCGGGCTACACCCGCCTTGGTGATGTCCATATTACACTGCTTCACTGCCCAATAGGCTTTGTGTTCAACTTCCACTGGGAGGTGGCAAGCCTTACCATAGACGACCCGAAAGGGGCTCATCCTTAACGGTGTCTTATAGGCCGTCCTGTATGCCCACAATGCATCTCCCAACCGAGTGCTTCAGTCTTTCCTTTGTGGGTTTACCACTTTCTCCAGGATTCGTTTAATCTCTCGGTTGGACACTTCTGCTTGCCCATTTGTTTGGGGTGATATGTAGTTGAAACCTTATGTGCTATCCCATAGCGCTTGAGTAGTGCTTCTACTTTTCTGTTACAAAAATGGGAACCTTGGTCGCTCACGATTGCTCGTGGCGACCCATAATGGCACACAATATTATTTCTAATGAAAGAAATCACAGCATTGGCGTCATCAAGGTGAGTATGTATCGCTTCTACCCACTTTGAGACGTAGTCAACCGCTAACAGGATATACAAGTACCCACTTGAGTTGGGAAATGGTCCCATAAAGTCTATGCCCCATATATCAAAGATTTCGCAAAATAGCATGGGTTGTTGAGGCATTTCATCCCTTTGAGATGCATTCCCCGACTTTTGACATTGGTGACACGACACACATAATTGGTTAGCATCCTTGAACAGCGTGGGCCACCAGAATCCACAATCCAAAACTTTTTTCGCCGTCCGTTGTGGGCCAAAGTGGCCACCAAACTTGGATGAGTGACAAGATTCAAGAATTGGTTGGATTTCAGATTCTGGAACACATCTGCGAATTAATTGGTCTACTCCTCTCCTCCATAAGTGGGGGTCATCCCAAATATAATATTTGGAATCACACCTCAACTTATCTCTTTGGTGTTTGGAAAAGTTGGCAGGGTAAATCTTAGCAACCAAGTAGTTCGCCATGGGGGCAAACCAAGGAAAACTATCCGAAACAGCATGCAAACCTTCTAAAGGGAATGATTCATTGATCGGAAATGGATCATACTTAAGATTTTCCAAGCGGCTTAAATGATCCGCAACTAAATTTTGTGATCCACTCCGGTCCCTAATCTCAATGTCGAATTCTTGCAAAAGCAAGATCCAACGTATGAGCCTAGGTTTTGACTCATTCTTTGTCAATAAATATTTCAAGGCAGCATGATCCGTGTATACCACTATCTTAGAGCCTAGCAAGTAAGATCGAAACTTATCTAAAGCATAAACAACGGCTAAAATCTCTTTCTCGGTAGTGGTATAGTTGGATTGTGCAGCATCCAACGTCTTTGAGGAGTAAGCGATGATATAGGGGAGCTTACCATCGCGCTGGGCTAGCGCGGTACCTACGGCATGATTTGACGCATCACACATGATCTCGAATGGCTGCGTCCAGTCAGGGCCCCTCACAATCGGTGCTGTGGTAAGTGCTCTCTTTAACTCCTCAAATGCGTCCACGCAAGCACTATCAAACTCAAAGTCCACGTTGGTGCACGAAATTGTTGCTCATAATTAAACAAAACTCAAATCACATCCCCGGCAACGGCCCCAAAAAAACTTGGTGCACAATACCATGGTCCAAACATAACTTCGCAATTTCGCACAACTAACCAGCAAGTGCACTGGGTCATCCAAGTAATACCTTACGTGAGTAAGGGTCGATCCCACGGAGATGGTTGGTATGAAGCAAGCTATGGTCATCTTGTAAATCTCAGTCAGGCTGATTCAATTGGTTATAATGATTTCCGAATATAAAGATAAATAAAATAGAAAGTAAAGATAGATATACTTATGTAATTCATTGATGGGAATTTCAGATAAGCGTATGAAGGTGCTGTTCCTTCTGAATCTCTGCTTTCTCACTGTCTTCATTCAACTAATCTTACTCCTTTCCATGGCAAGCTGTATGATGGGTTTCACTGTTGTCAATGGCTACCTCCCGTCCTCTCAGTGAAAATGGTCCGTGCGCTGTCACTGCCCGGCTAATCATCTGTCGGTTCTCAATTTGGTTGGAATAGGATTTACTATCCTTTTGCGTCTGTCACTACGCCCAACTTTCAGGAGTTTGAAGCTCGTCACAGTCATTCAATCCCTGAATCCTACTCGGAATACCACAGACAAGGTTTAGACTTTTCGGATTCTCAAGAATGCTGCCAATGGATTCTAGCTTATACCACGAAGATTCTGATCAAGGAATCCAAGAGATACTCATTCAAGCTTGTTGCATGTAGAACGGAAGTGGTTGTCAGGCACGCGTTCATAAGTGAGAATGATGATGAGCGTCACATAATCATCACATTCATCATGTTCTTGGGTGCGAATGAACATCTTAGAAGAAGAATAAGCGTGAATTGAATAGAGAAACAGTAGTACTTTGCATTAAAACTCGAGGTACAGCAGAGCTCCACACCTTAATCTATGGTGTGTAGAAACTCCACCGTTGAAAATATATAAGAACAAAAGGCAGGTATGGCCGAATGGCCAGCCCCCAAACGTCTAAGAACTGAATGTCCAAAGATCTCTATGATCCGAGGATTAAAACGCGGATGAAAACACAATAGTAAAAAGTTCTATTTATACTAAACTAGTTACTAGGGTTTACAGAAATAGTCTAAGTGCATAAATCCACTTCCGGAGCCCACTTTAGTGTGTGCTTGGGCTGAGCCTTGAGCTTTCACGTGTAAAGACTCCTTTTGGAGTTGAACGCCAAGTTGTAATGTGTTTTTGGCGTTCAACTCTGGTTTGTGACGTGTTTCTGGCATTTTACTCCAGAATGCAACATGGAGCTGGCGTTGAATGCCAGTTTGCGTCGTCTAAACTCGGTCAAAATATAGACTATTATATATTGCTAGAAAGCCTTGGATGTCTACTTTTCAACGCAATTAGAAGAGCTCCATTTGGGTTCCTATTGCTCCAGAAAATCCACTTTGAGTGCAGGGAGGTCAGAATCCAACAACATCAGCAGTCCTTTTTCAGCCTCTGATCAGATTTTTGCTCAGGTCCCTCAATTTCAGCTAGAATTTACCTGAAATCATAGAAAAACACACAAACTCATAGTAAAGTCTAGAAATGTGATTTTTACTCAAAAACTAATAAAAATATACTAAGAACTAACTAAAACATACTAAAAACTATATAAAAACAATGCCAAAAAGCGTATAAATTATCCGCTCATCACAACTCCAAACTTAAATTGTTGCTTGTCCCCAAGCAACTGAAAATCAAATAGGATAAAAAGAAGATAATATACTATAAATTCCAAAATATCAATGAAGCTTAGTTATAATCAGATGAGCGGGACTAGTAGCTTTTTGCTTCTGAACAGTTTTGGCATCTCACTTTATCCTTTGAATTTCAGAATGATTGGCATCTATAGGAACTTAGAATTCAGATAGTGTTATTGATTCTCCTAGTTAAGTATGTTGATTCTTGAACACAGCTACTTTCATGAGTCTTGGCCGTGGCCCTAAACACTTTGTTTTCCAGTATTACCACCGGATACATAAATGCCACAGACACATAACTGGGTGAACCTTTTCAGATTGTGACTCAGCTTTTCTAGAGTCCCCAGTTAGAGGTGTCCAGGGTTCTTAAGCACACTCTTATTTTGCTTTGGATCACGACTTTAACCACTCAGTCTCAAGCTTTTCACTTGGACCTGCATGCCACAAGCACATGGTTAGGGACAGCTTGATTTAGCCGCTTAGACCTGGATTTATTTCCTTGGGCCCTCCTATCCATTGATGCTCAAAGCCTTGGATCCTTTTTACCCTTAACTTTTGGTTTTAAGGGCTATTGGCTTTTTCTGCTTGCTTTTTTTTTTCGCAAGCTTTTTATTCATTGTTTTTTCTTGCTTCAAGAATCAATTTTATGATTTTTTAGATTATCAATAACATTTCTCTTGTTCATCATTCTTTCAAGAGCCAACAAATTTAACATTCATAAAATTCAATATAAAAAATATGCACTGTTCAATCATTCATTCAGAAAACAAAAAGTATTATCACCATATCAATATAATTAAACTAATTTCAAATTCGAAATTCATGTACTTCTTGTTCTTTTGGTTTTAGAACATTTTTCATTTAAGAGAGGTGAAGGATTCATGGAATTATTTATAGCCTTAAGACATAGACTAGACACTTATGATCATGTAGTAAAGACACAAAACATAGACAAACATAAGCACAAAAAACCGAAAAACAGAAAACATAAGAATAAGGAAGATTAAGGAATGAGTCCACCTTAGTGAGGGTGGTGCCTTCTTCTTGAAGAACCAATGGTGTTCTTAAGCTCCTCTATGTCTCTTCCTTGCCTTTGTTGCTCCTCCCTCATAGCTCTTTGATCTTCTCTAATTTCATTGAGAATGATGGAGTGCTCTTGATGTTCCACCCTTAGTTGATTCATGTTATAACTCAATCCTTCTAAAGAAGTGTTGAGTTGCTCCCAATAGTTGTTTGTAGGAAATTGCATCCCCTGAGGCATCTCAGGGATTCCTTGGTGAGTAGCTTCTTCATGCGTCTCTTGAGATCCATGAGTGGGCTCTCTTGTTTGCTCCATCCTCTTCTTGGTGATGGGCTTTTCCTCTTCAATGAGGATGTCTCCTTCTATGACAACTCCAGCTAAGTTGTATAGATGACAAATAAGATGAGGAAAAGCTAGCCTTGCTATGGTGGAGGGCTTTTCGGCCACTTTGTAGAGTTCTAAAGAGATGACTTCATGAACTTCTACTTCCTCTCCAATCATGATGCTATGGATCATGATGGCCCGATCCACAGTTACCTCGGATCGGTTGCTAGTGGGAATGATGGAGTGTTGGATAAACTCCAACCATCCTCTAGCCACAGGCTTAAGGTCAAGCCTTCTCAGTTGAACCGGCTTGCCTCTTGAGTCTCTTTTCCATTGAGCTCCTTCCACACATATGTCCATTAGGACTTGGTCCAACCTTTGATCAAAGTTGACCCTTCTTGTGTAGGGGCGTCATCTTCTTGCATCATAGGCAAGTTGAATGCCAGCCTTACATTCTCCGGACTGAAATCTAGGCATTTCCCCCGAACCATTGTAAGCCAAGTCTTTGGGTTTGGGTTCATGCTTTGATCATAGTTCTTAGTGATCCATGCGTTTGCATAGAACTCTTGAACCATTAAGATGCCAACTTGTTGAATAGGATTAGAGATGACTTCCCATCCTCTTCTCCTAATCTCTTGTCGGATCTCCGAATATTCGCCCTTTTTGAGCTTAAAAGAGACCTCAGGGATCACCTTTTTCTTGGCCACCACTTTATAGAAGTGGTCTTGATGGGCTTTTGAGATGAATCTCTCCATCTCCCATGACTCAGAGGTGGAAGCAATTGCCTTCTCTTTCCTCTTTCTTGATGTTTCTCTGGCCTTAGGTGCCATCAATGGTTATGGAAAAACAAAAAAGCTATGCTTTTACCACACCAAACTTAGAGTGTTGCTTGCCCTCGAGCAAAAAGAAAGAATAGAAGAAGAAGAAGAAGAAGAATGGAGGATAGGGAGAGATGTGTGTATTCGGCCAAGGGGGAGAAGAGAGGATTGTGTTGTGTGAAAAAGAAGAAGTATGGAGGGGTTTATATAGTGGAGGGAGAGGGGTTATGGTTCGGCCATTTAGGGTGGGTTTGGGAGGGAAAGGTTTTTGAATTTTGAAGGTAGGTGGGGTTTATGGGGAAGAGAGAAAGTGAGTTGAGGTAGGTGGGGATCCTGTGGGGTCCACAGATCCTGAGGTGTCAAGGATTTCTCATCCCTGCACCAATGAGGCGTGCAAAACGCCCTCTATATGCAATCCTGGAGTTTAACGCCAGACTGTAGCATGTTTTTGGCGTTAAACGCCAGTTCCAAGCTTGTTTTGGGCGTTCAACGCCACTTCCAAGCTTGTTTCTGGCGTTGAACGCCAACTTTCCTGAGAGTGCAATCCTGGCGTTTAAACGCCAGATTGGTGCTTGTTTCTGGCGTTTAACGCTAGATTCATGCTCTGTTCTGGCGTTAAACGCCAGCCAGATGCTCCTTACTGGCGTTTAAACGCCAGTAAGCTCCTCCTCTAGGGTGTGCTGTTTTCAATGCTGTTTTTTATTTTTCTTCAATTTTTGCAGTTGTTTTTGTGACTCCACATGATCATGAACCTAAGAAGACATATAACTAACAAAGATAAAAATATAATTTAAATAAAAATTGGGTTGCCTCCCAACAAGCGCTTCTTTAATGTCAATAGCTTGACAGTGAGCTCCCATGGAGCTTCACAGATTTTCAGAGCATAATGATGGCCTCCCAACACCAAACTTAGAGTTTGAATGTGGGGGCATCACAACACCAAACTTAGAGTTTGGCAGTGGCCTTCCAACACCAAACTTAGAGTTTGAGTGTGGGGGCTTTCTTTGACTCTGTATTGAAAGAAGCTTTTCATGCTTCCTCTTTATATCTACAGGAGGATAACCTTGAGCCTTAAATACAAGGTAGTCCCCATTCAATTGAAGGACTAGTTCTCCTCTGTCAACATCAATCACAGCTTTTGCTGTGGCTAGGAAGGGTCTTCCAAGTATGATGGATTCATCCTCTTCCTTTCCAGTGTCTAAGATTATGAAATCAGCAGGGATGTAAAGGCCTTTAACCTTTACCAACACGTCCTCTACCAATCCATAAGCTTGTTTCCTGGATTTGTCTGCCATCTCTAATGAGATTCCTACAGCTTGCACCTCAAAGATCCCTAGCTTCTCCATTACAGAGAGAGGCACGAGGTTTATCCCTGACCCCAGGTCACACAGAGCTTTCTCAAAGTTCATGGTACCTATGGTACAAGGTATTAGGAATTTACCAGGATCCTGTTTCTTTTGAGGTAAAGTTTGTTGAACCCATGTATTTAGTTCATTAATGAGCAAGGGAGGTTCATCTTCCCAAGTCTCATTACCAAATAACTTGGCATTCAGCTTCATGATTGCTCCTAGATATTGAGCAACTTGCTCTTCAGTGACATCTTCATCCTCTTTAGAGGAAGAATAGTTATCAGAGCTCGTGAATGGCAGAAGGAGGTTCAATGGAATCTCTATGGTCTCTATATGAGCCTCAGATTCCTTTAAATCCTCAATAGGAAGCTCCTTTCTGTCTGGAGGACGTCCCATGAGGTCTTCCTCATTGGGATTCACGTCCTCTCCCTCCTCCATGGTTTCGGCCATTTTTATTATATTAATGGCCTTGCACTCTCCTTTTGGATTTTCTTCTGTATTGCTTGGGAGAGTACTAGGAGGGGTTTCAGTGATTTTCTTACTCAGCTGGCCCACCTGTGCCTCCAAATGTCTTATGGAGGACCTTGTTTCATTCATGAAACTTAGAGTGGCCTTAGAAAGATCAGAGACTATATTTGCTAAGCCAGAAGAGTTCTGCTCAGAATTCTCTGTCTGTTGCTGAGAAGAAGATGGAAAAGGTTTGCTATTGCCAAACCTGTTTCTTCCACCATTATTATTGAAGCCTTGTTAAGGCTTCTATTGATCCTTCCATGAAAGATTTGGATGATTCCTCCATGAAGAATTATAGGTGTTTCCATAGGCTTCACCCATGTAATTCACCTCTTCCATTCCAGGATTCTCAGGGTTATAAGCTTCTTCTTCAGAAGAAGCACCTTTAATACTGTTGGATGCATTTTGTAATCCATTCAGATTTTGAGAGATTATATTGACTTGCTGAGTCAATAATTTGTTCTGAGCCAATATGGCATTCAGAGTATCAACCTCAAGAACTCCTTTCTTCTGGTTCATCCCATTATTCACAGGATTTCTCTCAGAAGTGTACATGAACTGGTTATTTGCAACCATTTCAATGAGTTCCTGGGCTTCTGCAGGCGTTTTCTTCAGATGGATGGATCCACCTGCAGAGTGATCCAATGACATTTTAGATAATTCAGACAGACCATCATAGAATATATCCAGGGTGGTCCATTCTGAAAGCATGTCAGAGGGACACTTTCTGGTCAACTGTTTGTATCTTTTCCAAGCTTCATAGAGGGATTCACCTTCCTTCTGTTTGAAGGTTTGAACATCCACTCTAAGCTTGCTCAGCTTTTGAGGAGGAAAGAACTTGGCTAAGAAAGTCGTGACCAACTTTTCCCAAGAGTTTAGGCTATCTCTAGGTTGTGAATCCAACCATGTTCTAGCTCTGTCTCTTACAGCAAAAGGGAAAAGCTTCAGTCTATAAACCTCAGGGTCAACCCCATTGGTCTTGACTGTGTCACAGATTTGCAAGAATTCAGCTAAGAACTGATGAGGATCTTCCATGGGAAGTCCATGGAACTTGCAAATCTGTTGCATTAGAGAAACTAATTGAGGCTTAAGCTCAAAGTTGTTTGCTCCAATGGTAGGGATAGAGATGCTTCTTCCATAAAAGTTGGAAGTAGGTGTAGTATAATCACGGGTGTAGTATAATCACCAAGCATCCTCCTTGCATTGTTATTATTTTCGGCCATCTCCTCTTCTTTTTCGAAAATTTCTGAAAAGTTTTCTCTGGATTGTTGTATTTTAGCTTCTCTTAATTTTTTCTTCAGAGTCCTTTCAGGTTCAGGGTCAGCTTCAACAAGAATGTTCTTATCTTTGCTCCTGCTCATATGAAAAAGAAGGGGACAGAAAATAATAATAGGGATCCTCTTTACCACAGTAGAGAGATTCCTTTGTGTTAGTAGAAGAGAAGAAGAGAAAATCCAAACTCAGAGAGAGAGAGAGGGGGTTCGGATTTTTAGTAGATGGAGAAGTAGTGTTAGTAAATAAAAATAAATAGAAAGAGATAAGAGAGAGAAAAATTCGAAAATAAATTTTGAGAAAGAAGTTAGCAATTTTCGAAAATTAGGAATGGGAAGGTAGTTAGGTGGTTTTGAAAAAGATTTTGAAATTAATAAAAGATATGAAGTTAGAAAAAGATATTTTGAAATTAAAGTTTTGAAAAAGATATGATTTTGAAAAGATAAGATATTTTGAAAAGATATTTATTTGAAAAAGATACATTTAAAAAGATAAGATTTAAAAAGATAAGATTTTGAAAAGGTATGATAGAAAAGATAACAAAAAGATATTTATTTGAAAAATATATATTTGAAAAGATATGATTAAAAAGATATGATTGAAATTAGTTTTGAAAAAGATTTGATTTTTAAAATCACAATTAATGACTTGACTCACAAGAAACCAAAAAGATAGGATTCTAGAATTTAAAGTTTGAATTTTTCTTAACAAGAAAGTAACAAACTTGAAATTTTTGAATCAAAGCATTAATTGTTACCATAATTTTCGAAAATATGAGATAAAGATAAGAAAAAGATTTTGAAAATTTTTGAAAAAGATTTAAAATTTTCGAAAATAATGATAAAAATGTAAAAGATAGGATTTTTGAAAAAGGTTTTGAAAAGATAAGCTTCTTAAATTTGAAATCTTGACTTGACTAACAAGAAACAACCAATTTTTAAAATTTTTGACTAAGTCAACCCAAAGATTTCGAAATTTATGAGCAAAATAAGGAAAAAATATTTTTTTTATTTTTGAATTTTAATGATGAGTGAGAAAAACAACAAAAAAATGACTTAATGCATGAAAATTATGAATCAAAACAAAGAATGCATGCAAGAACACTATGAATGTCCAAGATGAACACCAAGAACACTTTGAAGATCATGATGAGCATCGAGAACTTATTTTTGAAGAATTTTCAAGAAAAGAAAACATGCAAGACACCAAACTTAGAAATCTTTCATATTTAGACACTATGAATGTAAAAATACATATGAAAAACACCATACAACACAAAATAAGAAAATATGAAGATCAAACAAGCAAATTCATCAAGAACAACTTGAAGATCATGAAGAACACTATGAATGCATGAATTTTTTCGAAAATTTTTTGCAAGAAAAAGATGAACATGCATGAACAAGATGAATATGCAATTGACAACAAACTTATGACTTGACACAAGACTCAAACAACAAACACAAAATATTTTTGATTTTTATGATTTTCTAATTTTTTTTGTATTTTAATTTATATTTTTCGAAAACATATAATAAAAAGAAAAATAAGAAATTCAAAATTTTTAATAAGGATTCCAGGAATCTTTGCAATGTTAGTCTAAAGCTCCAGTCCAGGAATTAGACATGGCTTAATAGCCAGCCAAGCTTTTGTGAAAGCTTCGGTCCAAAATACTAGACATGGCCAATGGCCAGCCAAGCTTTAATAAGAACATGCGTGTAATTCATTCAATTTTAGGCCAAAACCTCAGTCCAAAAGAATTTAGACATGGCTTTACAGCCAGCCAGGCTTCAGCATGTTTCATGAAACTCTAGAATCCGTTCTTAAAAATTTAGAATAATTTTCGAAAACAGGGAGAGGAAATTTTTTTGAAAACTTTTTGAAATTAAAAACGAAAATAAAGTTACCTGATCTGAGCAACAAGATGAACCGTCAGTTGTCCATACTCAAACATCCCCGGCAACGGCGCCAAAAACTTGGTGTTGTTGCCGGCCGGAATCTCGAAAACTCAGAGGCCAGTCCTTGGCGCCAAACAGGAACAAACAAATCCCCGGCAACGGCGCCAAAAACTTGGTGCACGAAATTGTTACTCATAATTAAACAAAAATCAAATCACATCCCCGGCAACGGCGCCAAAAAAACTTGGTGCACAATACCATGGTCCAAACATAACTTCGCAATTCCGCACAACTAACCAGCAAGTGCACTGGGTCATCCAAGTAATACCTTACGTGAGTAAGGGTCAATCCCACGGAGATGGTTGGTATGAAGCAAGCTATGGTCATCTTGTAAATCTCAGTCAGGCTGATTCAATTGGTTATAATGGTTTTCGAATATAAAGATAAATAAAACAGAAAGTAAAGATAGAGATACTTATGTAATTCATTGATGGAAATTTCAGATAAGCGTATGAAGGTGCTGTTCCTTCTGAATCTCTGCTTTCTCACTGTCTTCATTCAACTAATCTTACTCCTTTCCATGGCAAGCTGTATGCTGGGTTTCACCGTTGTCAATGGCTACCTCCCGTCCTCTCAGTGAAAATGGTCCGTGCGCTGTCACTGCCCGGCTAATCATCTGTCGGTTCTCAATCTGGTTGGAATAGGATTTACTATCCTTTTGCATCTGTCACTACGCCCAACTTTCAGGAGTTTGAAGCTCGTCACAGTCATTCAATCCCTGAATCCTACTCGGAATACCACAGACAAGGTTTAGACTTTCCGGATTCTCAAGAATGCTGCCAATGGATTCTAGCTTATACCACGAAGATTCTGATCAAGGAATCCAAGAGATACTCATTCAAGCTTGTTGCATGTAGAACGGAAGTGGTTGTCAGGCACGCGTTCATAAGTGAGAATGATGATGAGCGTCACATAATCATCACATTCATCATGTTCTTGGGTGCGAATGAACATCTTAGAAGAAGAATAAGCGTGAATTGAATAGAGAAACAGTAGTATTTTGCATTAAAACTCGAGGTACAGCAGAGCTCCACACCTTAATCTATGGTGTGTAGAAACTCCACCGTTGAAAATACATAAGAACAAAAGGTTCAGGCATGGCCGAATGGCCAGCCCCCAAACGTCTAAGAACTGAACGTCTAAAGATCTCTATGATCCGAGGATTAAAACGCGGATGAAAACACAATAGTAAAAAGTTCTATTTATACTAAACTATTTACTAGGGTTTACAGAAATAGTCTAAGTGCATAAATCCACTTTTGGGGCCCACTTTTACGTGTAGAGACTCCTTTTGGAGTTGAACGCCAAGTTGTAACGTGTTTTTGGCGTTCAACTCTGGTTTGTGACGTATTTCTGGCGTTTTACTCCAGAATGCAGCATGGAGCTGGCGTTGAACGCCAGTTTGCGTCATTTAAACTCAGTCAAAATATGGACTATTATATTGCTGAAAAGCCCTGGATGTCTACTTTCCAACGCAATTGGAAGCGCGCCATTTGGGTTTTTGTAGCTCCAGAAAATCCACTTTGAGTGCAGGGAGGTCAGAATCCAACAGCATCAGCAGTCCTTTTTCAGCCTCTGATCAGATTTTTGCTCAGGTCCCTCAATTTCAGCCAGAATTTACCTGAAATCACAGAAAAACACACAAACTCATAGTAAAGTCCAGAAATGTGATTTTTACTCAAAAACTAATAAAAATATACTAAGAACTAACTAAAACATACTAAAAACTATATAAAAACAATGCCAAAAAGCGTATAAATTATCCGCTCATCACATGTCCTTTTGGAGTAGGCGCGACAATGGCAATGCAATTTTGCTAAAATTCTTGATGAAGCGCCTATAGAATCTTGCATGCCCCAAAAAGGAACGGACCTCCCTCACAGATGAGGGGTGAGATAAACCGGTAATGACATTTACCTTGGCCGGGTCTACAGAAATTTCTTTGTCAGAAACTACGTGTCCTAATACTATACCTTGTCTCACCATGAAGTGACATTTTTCAAAATTCAAGACAAGGTAAGTATCAACACACCTAGCTAGGACCTTGGCCAAGTTCTCCAAACAACTATCAAATGAAGTTCCGTGCACACTGAAGTCGTCCATAAAGACTTCCATACAACTCTCCATAAGATCGGAAAAGACACTCATCATGCACCACTAAAATGTGGCGGGTGTATTGCATAGCTCGAATGGCATCCTTTTGTAGGCAAAGGTGCCAAAGGGACAAGTAAATGTGGTCTTTTCCTGATCCTCAGGAGCGATGTGAATCTGGAAGTATCCAGTAAAGCCATCAAGAAAGCAATAATGGGATTTACCCGCAAGTCGGTCTAGTATCTGGTCGATGAACAGCAAAGGATAGTAGTCCTTCCTAGTTGTAGCGTTCAACCTCCTATAATCGATGCACACTCGCCATGCATTTTGTACTCTTGTGGTGACCACTTCACCATCTTCATTCTTTACAGCGGTGATGCCAGATTTCTTTGGAACGACTTGGACCGGACTTACCCATTCACTATCAGAAATCGGGTATATGATACCCGCATCAAGTAGTCTCGTGACTTCCTTCTTCACCACGTCAAGGATAGTTGGGTTAAGTCGTCTTTGCGGTTGTCTAACCGGCCGAGCTCCTTCTTATAGAAAAATGCGATGCATGCACATTTGTGGATCAATTCCCACAATATCGGCTAAGCTCCAACCGATTGCTCTCTTGTGTTTCCTCAGGACTTCTATGAGCTTCTCCTCTTCATGACTAGAGAGCTCACTAGCAATAATGACCGGAAACTCTTGATTATTCCCAAGGAACGCATACTTCAAATGAGACGGAAGAGGTTTCAGTTCACTTTTTGCTTCTGATTGAGGTTCTTTTTCACTAAGCTCATGGGATTCATCTTCAACCATTTCCCTTTGTTCACCCTCATTATTATCCTTCTTCTCAACAGTAGCGTAGCATAGCTCGTCATGATTTTCGCTTTGCACTTCCGCTACCACCTCATCAATTACATCACATCGGAGAACGGAATGCTCTTTGGGTGGGTGTTTCATGGCTTTCTCCAAGTTGAACTTAATCATCTTATCCCCAACCTCAAAAGAATATGTGCCGGTGTAGGCATCTAACTTGAATTTGGAAGTTTTAAGGAAGGGTCTACCAAGTAGAACAGAGGAAGAGTTTCTACCCTCTGTTGGTGGCATTTCAAGAATGTAAAAATCGACCGGAAACACCAAATCCTTGATTGCTACGAGTACATTTTTGGCTATACCCATCACAGTAATTATACTCTTGTCGGCTAAGGCAAATCGAGCGGCCGACCTTTTCAATGGAGCCAAGTTCAACCTTGCAAAAATTGAGAGCGGCATAATACTCACACAAGCTCCTAGATCGCACATACAATCAGGAAAAACAACTCCACCAATACAACAAGAAACCAGACAAGGCCCGGGGTCATGAAACTTTTTAGGAATAGGCTTCATCAATGCAGAAATAGAATTGCACAAAGACAACATTTCTAGTTCACCAATCCTATCTTTATGTGTACACAAGTCCTTCAAAAATTTTGCATACTTTGGAATTCGTTGTATAGCATCAAGAAGTGGGATGGTTACCTCAACCTTCTTGAACACTTGGAGCATGTTCAAATCGAATTCCGGAGCTTTCTTTGCTTTCTTTATCATTGAAGGGAATGGGATAAGAATGGGATCATCCGTGGTAGCTTTCCTCTTAGGTTCCTTGAGGCTCATTTCTTCTTCTTCTTGCCTTGTGCTCATCTCCTCCTCTTCATGTGGAGCTTCAACAGCCACTTCCTCCTCCTGAATGTCTTCCAAGACCCTAGGAGGTATCTTCTCCAATGTAGTCTCCGACCATAGTGTGATGGCGTTGAGTGTGCCCTTTGGCTTTGGAAGGGGTTGGGATGGAAGGTTTGAAGAGCTTGAGGGTTGGTGGGTGTTGTTGGAAGAGGGTAAAACCAATCTTGAGACCATCTCGATGAGGTTAGCTAATTGAGCATTCACGGTATTAAATTGAGCTTTGCTATTTTCTTCATTCTTTTCCACAATAGCTCTAAGCTCATCAACTTGGTTGGTAGAAGCAGAAGAAGCTTGGTTGGATTGTTGTCTTTGATGTGGTGCTTGATATTTTTGGTAGTTGTTTTGGTTTTGGTTGGCTTGGTGGTTGTTGTTGTTGTGGTGGTGTTGGGATGAAAATTGGTAATTGTTGTTGTGGTGCGAAGAAGAGTTGTTCTATCTTTGACCTTGATGGTTCCCTTGTACATTATCCCTCCACCCTTGATTGGAGTTATTGCCATGAGAGTAGTTGTTGTGGCCTTGGTTTTGGTAGGGTGGGCGATTGTTGTAATTCACATTAGCGATGGCTAAGGTGCAGTCCTCTTGAATTTGGTGACATTGATCCGTGTAATGTGCGGTGCTAGAACACAAGCCACATATCCTTGGAAGACCTTCAATTTGGGGAACTTGGGGTGAAGCTTGAACGGCTTGAATGGAATAGAACTCCTTTTGCTGTTTGTGCATCTCGGTGAGAATGGTAGTCATGTCACCAAGCACCTTGGTCAAACTTGATTCGGAAGGAGAGGGTTCCACTATACCCTTGAGGGGGTTGCTTCTCACCCTTACGTGTTGAGTAGCCTCGGCGACATCATTTATCAAGCTCTATGCTTCCGCCTCCGTCTTGTTCTTGGAAAGGGAACCACCGCTAGATGCGGTAAGTAGTCTTCTATCTTCCACACAAAGACCTCCAGTGAAGTAACTTATGAGTAGATGAGTGCTCAACCCATGGTGGGGGCAAGTCTCTAATAATCTCTTGAATCGGCTCCAATACTCATACAAAGTCTCTTGATGCTTTTGCATTATGCCCGAGATCTCGTTCTGGATATAGTCGATTTTTTCTGACGGGAAGAACTTGTCTAGAAACTCTCTTCTCAAGAAGTCCCAATTGGTCACTATCTCATCCAGTTGGTAGTAGTACCATTCCTTCGCTTGCCCTTCAAGAGAAAAAGGGAAGGAGTAAACCATGATGGCAATTTCGTTGGCCCCATGCCTCCGGGCCGTAGCACAAGCCACTTGAAAATCTCTCAGATGTCGAATGGGGTCTTGACCGGGAAGCCCATGGTACTTAGGAAACAAGTTGATCAGACTACTCTTCAACTCAAAGTTTGGGTCAAGGTTGGGAAATCTTGTTTGTAGTGGTGGCAGAATGAGGTCCGGCGCTCCTTGTTCATGCAAAGTGATCCTACGTGGCTCCGCCATGCGAGGTTCACCTGTAGAATGTGAAGATGTATCAGTAGTGCCAACAGAAGAATAAGAAGTAATGGACTCTAAGTCGCTCTTGGAACCGTCTAGTGGTTCGGTATGTTCCTCAAGTGAGGCCGAAACACTGGGCGCGTAGTCCAACCGACGCTTAGCTTGCCGAGTATGCAATAAAGTCCTTTCAATTTCTAAGTCAAGCTCAGCTAAGCTAGCGTTTGGTTGGGACTGAGTCATCAAACTTGAGAGTCATAGCTCATGTACACAAGAAATCTATACTAAGAGCAAAATAGAGAAAACAAGTAAACTATCCACACTATCTACATATTCACATAACCAATGCTAAGGCATACGTTGCACTCATTCCCCGGCAATGGCGCCATTAATTTGGTAGAGTTTATGGAAGGTATACCGGTTCGAAATTCCACAAAATACTTCCGTTGTTAGTATAGTCCAACCGATAATCAATCCTCAATCCCAAATTAAGAAAGGGTGGTTGTCACAAGTGCTAACCCCAAATAAGAATGTAACCGGAGTATTTAGACTCCGGGTCGTCTCACGAAGAATGGGCAAGCATGTGCTTTAGCATTGATTAGAAATACGGGGTTGAGAATCATGGTGATGAAAATTAACTACCAAGCTTGTCATGCAAGAAATCTTAAAATGCAAGAAACTCTAAATTTAAGCAATTAACTAAATCAAGAACTAGCAACTAAGAATTTTGGTTTTTCAAATATGAATCAAAGGTACTCTTGACTAAGCATGGGAATTAGGGTCTCTATCCTTGTCTTCAACTATAATTTGCCAATTGTGACGAACTAAACTCACTAAGTCTACCTCAAAGAACCTTAAGTACGTAACATTTACTCCTAGGGTTGAGGTACGTCAAGTGGTTTGACCAATTTCAACCCATAAGTCCCAACCAATCTACTAATTAGTAGTGGGTTGGTGTTAATGGGTGTCAATTTGGTCACTAAAGGTTCTCCAATCAACAATCCAATGAGACCCAATGACTCAAGGTCACCCAATTCTCATAACTTAGACCAAGAGTAAAAAAAACTACTCCATAATTAAAGCAAACATTTCATCAAACACATAGAATGCACTAACTAGAGACATGTTCAAATTACAATTAAATTGAGAATTATGAGGACCCACTAACAATCATCTATAGAAACTACACAATTAACACTAGCAATCACAAGAAGCATCAACATATTCATAGAAATCAACACCCACAATGTTCATGAATTGGGGTAGAAAATTGAAAAGCAACAAGACAACACAATCAAGATAAAATCTAAACAAAATAACACTAGAGGATTCAAATTGAGTAAACAAGAGTATCAAACAACAAGATCCAATCTAGTAATTTCACAATTGGAGATCAAAATCAAGCTAGATCTAGGGAGGAAGAAGGGTTCCCTCTCTAGATGAACAAAAACTACCCAAAAACTCAAAATGTGTCTAAGTGTCTAATGTGTGATCCCCCTTGCTCCTACAATCCCTGGGTCATTTCCATGCAGAGCTAGCCTTCAATTGGGCCCCTCCAGGCCTCAGAAATCGCCAGCCATGATTTCATTAATGAGGCCACGTGTTGGTCGCGACGCGTGCGCGCACTTGCGCACTAGGTGCGCGCGCGCGCCGATGAGCTCCTGAATCCACGCGTATGCGCACGATACGCGTGCTCGCCGATGACGATTCTTCCAATGTATGCAGGAGCGTCAGCTATATGCGAGTGGCCACAATAGTACGCATCCACGCGTATGCGCCAGGTGCGCGTGCGCGTTGATGACTGAACTCCAAGGCTCCAAAGCTCTATGTTTCTTCACTTGTGCATGCTTCCTTCTCCTCTTCTAGACCAATCCTGACCTGGAAACTCTAAAATCACTGAACAAATATGTCACGGCATCGAGTGGTAATAGAAGATATCAAAATATAGCAATTCCGGCTCAAATAAGCATGTTTTCAATCACAAGGTCAAACACGGATGGAGATACAAAACCATGCAATTCAAGTGGATAAGTGCGGAAAATATTGACAAAATCCCCTCAAATCAGCACAAGATAAACTACAAAATTAGGGTTTATCAAACCTCCCCACACTTAAACCATGCATGTCCTCATGCTAAAGATAAAAAGACCAAAGGATATAGGGAAAAGAGAGTTGTGGAATGCAACTAATTCAAATGCATCTACCTACTTGGTCAAGGGTGAATCTATCCTCTGAGAATATATGGGAATATATATGGTTAAAGTGACATGATAGTCCAAGAATCCTACCAATTCAAAGCATCACAATGCGGTGAACATAACTTGCAAGATGTACGCTTGTAAAGGAGAATAACATGGAAGCTATATATGGTATGAAGCAAATGTTCTATTTGAAACTAATGCTATATCTTGTTCATTTAGTTTCCTTGTTGCATTAAGAGAAGGCGACAACTCCTTTTGTTTAACATCTGCATACTTTCCCAAAAATAAACTTCCAAGATGGTACTCGAAAGTTTATGCTGCTAATAAAAATAACCTGGAAAGATAACAAATAAGCTCCAAAAGATTTAAAAAGTGAGAAAACTAACCGGATATTAGTTATATTTTTTCATAAAATACTTTAGATATTAGATTCCGATGCGATTTTTTATAAGTATTATTAGAAAAATGAGACTTTGTCATAGTTAAAATTTGGTGATTTGTCAAGGAATTTTTTCAATGTTTTTTGTGAATGATTAAATTTAAAATAAAATGCACAAGTTGTTTGCTAAATACAAAATTCCTTTATCATTTATGTAAAAAAAATATGATATTTTTGTTAATTTTGTCATTTTTTTAAATCTTTTGAGACTTCTTTGTCATTCATAGAAATCTTATTTGGTTATTTTTCATAGCGATATGAGTTTTTTGGTGCAATTTCGGTAGTTTACCTTGTTCCTAATAGCATGTGAGCTATTTTTAGCTCAATTTGTTAGTTACTTTATAAGCTAAGCTCTTGAGCCGGTGAGCTACTGAGCTTGAGCTAAAAATGTGAGCTCATTTATTAAATGAGTCAAACTTAACTTTGCTATGTTCCATGAGCAGGGTTGTATATTCATTTATCGGTTCACATAGATATGTAGATGCCTGAGACCTTGGCATAATATCACCTATATCATTATATATTATCAATAATAATATATAATATCTCAATTATTTGCATAATGTGTCTTGTTGATTAAATATGTTGAAAATAAGTATGTACTTATAGCCAAAAGCTTAATTAATATCTAAGGGTTAATGTTTAAAATGGTCTTTGAAATTTTACTCGTGCATCAAGATTCCATAATAATATTAAGCTCAATAATAAATCAGTCAAACCATGAGTTGAGCTAAATATTATCAAGCTGAGTTTGAGCATTGTCAATTTTGGGGTTGACTTTACGTAATTTCAACCCTTGCTTTTGTTTTTGTTCTTTCACACTGAATGAAAATCTTGGAATCTTCCAGAATACTCTAGTTATGATATCTATTATTATCTGCAGAGTCAGAAGAAGGTTAAATGCCTGCTAAAGCTATTATGCGCACTAACAGTACCATCCTCTTCATCTCCTTAGAGGATGGCCATGTAAATTTGGTGGCGCCTAGTTCATCATTTTACATTTAATGTTCTACAGTTTTAGATTAATGCCATTGACTAATTAGATCGAAGAAATGCAAGTATTGGTTTTCAGTTGCTAGACCATTCTACAAAGTTGCTTATACCATATAGTTTCAAATTCAGTGTTGGTTTATAATTGGGGAAGCATAATTATTAGATTATTACATAGTTACATTAAGGTTCAGTTATTTAGTCAGTAATGAGAATTATTCTCCTAAATATGTATGTTAGGATTGGTTTCATTATGTTAAGAGTAGTACAAACTACTTAAAATGAGTATGTAAGTGATAGCTATGATTGATTGTATCGGTCAACCTCATTTTAAATTTATGCTTAGATTTTTCTCCCAGCCTACTCAATTTGTCTGAGCCTCCGTGCATTTCATTGGCTATTGACATTTGTTAACCCTTCATGTTATAAATTTTAATAATTTGAATTGTGTATTCTCTTTGCTAATAGATGTTTTATATTGTTATGAAAACCATCATGTAGTATTTAATCTGAAAGTAATAGCAGAAGCAATAGAATAATAGCAAGTGGCATACAATCCCATAAAAAAAGAAAAGAAAAAGGTAGACGTAAGTTGATTGTGCAATAAATCTTTCTCCTTTTTCACCCTATCGACGTTTGCAATGTAGCATTTAGATTAAGTCCAAAGTAGTTTTTGAGATTGTTCGTTTGCACCGGAAAAATTTTTGAGATTTTAAATACATTATAAATATCTTTAAGATTAAAAAAATTGTATTATTATCATTTCAACAAATATTTATCGTCAAAACTAAAGTAACGTCATTTTGTCTAAGTTAAGTTACTCAAGATATGATGTGTAACTCGACAGAGAGGGGATAGGAACCACGTGGTGCAATTTTTTTAATCTTGGAGATTTGTATAGTGCAATTAAAATTTCGGTGATTTTTTTTTGTGCAAGCTGCCAATTTTAATGACCACTTTAGAGTTTAACAGAGTTTACATCGTAATATTTTCTCTTATGTTGCAAATAGTTGGTGTTTTTTTATCTCGAAGTAGTTGGTGTTTAATCCATGGTCTGACTATTGGCACACTCTTCGCTCAAAGATAAAGTCTCTGTATTATATTTAGTGGAAAGTATATAAGAATGAGTTATATGTTAGTATCCTGTTTAGTTAAAGATAAATATAGAAATTGAAATAAACAAAATTACTAAAATATCCTTATAAATAAAAAAAATTAAAATTAGAATAAAATTCCTATTCAGTCATCCCACACATTGAAAACGAAAGAAACAAAGAAAGAGAGAGCAGAGACTGAACGAAAAGATAGGGAAGAAGAGGAAGGAAAGAGAGAAGAGGGGAGGGAGAGACGACGCTGATGGTATGGGTGTTCGTGCAGTTTGGATCGATTTTGAGTCAAACACTCATTTGATTCGAATACTAATTTTACTTGAGGTGCGGTTTGGATGGAATCGGATTTGTGGTTTTGTAAATTACAAAATTAAACATACATAACAAGTTTCAATATCAAATTTTAAATAACAAATGACATCATAACGAATCTCAATAGTATATTGAAAAATCAATAATAACATAATAGAAATAAAATTTATAAGTTGGTAAAAATAAATAAATAATTTTTTTTAATTCATAAAATATTCATTTAATAATAATAATAATAATAATAATAATAATAATAATAATAATAATAATAATAATAATAATAATAATAATAATAATAATAATAATATTGCCAAGCTTAAATCAGAAGCTTAGTATAGCAATATGTAGGAATGAGATTTGTAAATCTAGTAATGACCTAATGGCCAATTTTAATTAAAGACAAGTTAAAACTTTCACAATTTAACCCATGGATTATACAAGTCTAAATTGAAACCATAGTTTACAGTGGATGTCATGCCACTTAAACAAAAAACACAATTCAAGATAGTATGTTGAAATACCTAAAACCAAGTAACAGTATCTGGAATGTTGCATAAAACATTGTTTCCAACTAAGTAACACATTGATAACAAAACAAACATAACAAGCAATATCTAAAGACTTTTCCATTTGCTAGAAGGTAATTTTGCCATTAGCTTGAACTTCTGTAGAAGAACATGTGATGCACCAGTTTGGATGACAGAAAAATGTCTCTTTCTCTTAGTTAGTTAACTCAGTGACTATTTCTTATTGGAGGAGGTTATTGCTACTGTACTTTTGTTCTTGGCCAATGGTTGGGCTGAAGGTGTTTTAGGATTGGACTAGAATTGGTTATTGGACTGAGTTGTTGCATTCTTGGGTTGAGCTGCTAATTTCTTGGGTTTAGAAGCTGGTTTTTTGGGTTGAGTTGCTGGAGGGTTGGGTTGTGAGGATGAAGCCTTCCTCCCTCTCTTAGGAGCTTTGGCAGCTTGTTGTGTTGAGATTTGGGCCTATGAAGGTAATCACAATTATATAAAAAGAAGAAGAATTAAATACATAACCAAAAAGTAAAATATATACATAGCATAAACCCAAGTAAACCCTAGAGCATAATGGCACATACACTCTTATTAGATTTTGTACAGCCCCCTTCTTGTGCCCTACATCACCACAATTAGAGCATCTTTGAATTTGACCCCTCTGTGATAGGTGATTCTGGCTTCTGTTCTCCTCATCTCCAGATCCTCGCTTCCTCTTTTTCACAGGTATGTGACTTGGCCTCCTATATGGAGGTGGCATGACATCATCATATTGGGTTCTCTCCTATAAATCCGGTCCATTCAGAGGGTATATCACTTTCTGGTAGCAGCACTTCTGGTAAGCATCTTTCTTTTAGCAATCATCCCCATAGGATTTTAAATCTAGTCCTTTGAAGTTAATGCAACTAATGGCGTGAGGACATGAAATTCCACTCATCTGCCACTTCCTGCAAGAACGCTAAGCAGCAGCCAGATCCATAATAAATTTATCTAATCCACACATGACCTCATATTTATTAGTAGCTGACCAGTATGGCCTCCAGTCCCTAGCTAACCTTGCCCCTTTCTCCAATTTATTCCTAATTATTGGCATAATATTTTCCTAGTAAAGCTGAATCATATCTCTATTGGCAGCCTATCTAGTCATGAGATACACCATAATGTCATCTAACATGGTTACAATAGGTTTTTCTCTTGCCTCTACTATGACAGCATTAAAACTTTCACTCATGTTATTAACAAGGGTGTCACATTTTGAATGAAATGTAAATCTAGAACGCGACCAAAACCTGTGTGCAATGCCGTTTAAATGTCAAAATTTCCCATCATTACAAGTCTCAGAGATTTCATTTCCTTCTCCCAATCCCTCCAATGAGTTGCCTTTGCACACTGCCACATTCTGTTCTTCAGCTCTAAACTAGGAAATTTCTTTCTGAAATTGCTATAGAGATGCCTCATGCAGAGTCTGTTGTCACCCCTGGTATGACCTCTTCAAATGCTGGTAACAAACCTTATGAAATGAAGGTGAGCATGCATTTGGTTAGTCCAGAAATCATTGTATCTAATTTGAAACAATCATTATTTGTTAAAGCATAACAATAATGTAAACTGTATCATTACCTTCTGCTGATCAGACATGAAGGTGCATTTTCCAATTTTCTCCAACTCCAAATCCTCAACAAGATGGCGCAGAAACCAAATCAATGAGTCATATGTCTCAGCTTCAACCACTACATAAGCAATTGGAAGCATCTGATCGTTCAGGTCTCTTCCAATTGCAGTCAACAGTTGTCCACCCTGAGGAGTCTTTAAGAAGCATCCGTCCAAACTAACAAACGGTCTACAGTGTTGGAAGATTTTCTTGCATGCATCAAAGGATACATACAGTCTTTGGAATACACAATAATTCATCAAGATTGGGTTCTGGATCTCCTGAGCAAAATCCAGGGACCGAATCATTTTCAGGTAAACGGATGATCCTGGATTTGCTCTTAGAAGTTCAAACAATAATCGTTAATCCTCTTATACTGCTCTCTAAATGCCCTGAATCTGGCTCAATGCCTTTTGCTT
>NC_029786.2:52332-54915 GCF_000816755.2 Arachis ipaensis | reverse complement strand
TAAATCTAGAACGCGACCAAAACCTGTGTGCAATGCCGTTTAAATGTCAAAATTCCCCATCATTACAAGTCTCAGAGATTTCATTTCCTTCTCCCAATCCCTCCAATGAGTTGCCTTTGCACACTGCCACATTCTGTTCTTCAGCTCTAAACTAGGAAATTTCTTTCTGAAATTGCTATAGAGATGCCTCATGCAGAGTCTGTTGTCACCCCTGGTATGACCTCTTCAAATGCTGGTAACAAACCTTATGAAATGAAGGTGAGCATGCATTTGGTTAGTCCAGAAATCATTGTATCTAATTTGAAACAATCATTATTTGTTAAAGCATAACAATAATGTAAACTGTATCATTACCTTCTGCTGATCAGACATGAAGGTGCATTTTCCAATTTTCTCCAACTCCAAATCCTCAACAAGATGGCACAGAAACCAAATCAAGGAGTCATATGTCTCAGCTTCAACCACTACATAAGCAATTGGAAGCATCTGATCGTTCGGGTCTCTTCCAATTGCAGTCAACAGTTGTCCACCCTGAGAAGTCTTTAAGAAGCATCCATCCAAACTAACAAACAGTCTACAATGTTAGAAGATTTTCTTGCATGCATCAAAGGATACATACAGTCTTTGGAATACACAATAATTCATCAAGATTGGGTTTTGGATCTCCTGAGCAAAATCCATGGACCGAATCATTTTCAGGTAAACGGATGATCCTGGATTTGCTCTTAGAAGTTTAAACAATAATCGTTAATCCTCTTATACTGCTCTCTAAATGCCCTGAATCTGGCTCAATGCCTTTTGCTTCGTTTTTACTGCCATTGATTTAGTCACAGTCAGATTCCACTTTTTTTATGCCTTTGCCACCAACTCCTTTATTTTGATTCTTGGATTAGACTCCACCTTCTTCTTAAACTGGTTGTCTAGCCATTTGGAGTTCATTATGCCAATCCTGTGTGTTTGCATGCAAGTATGTTGCAAATTTAAGCTTCTTAATTGCCATGTTGACTCCTCCCCGCCAACCTTGTGTGCATAAAGCCAAAAGAGGCACTCTTTGTGACAAACAGCCCTCTTCCAATCTGTCCTCCACCTCCTAATAACTCTCCTAAAACACCCTCGTTATGTTCCCCACTTTCCGCATTCTGAAATTCTATTTCGACCTCATCATCAACTGCTTCAGTCACAGGGCCATCATCCTTTACTATCACACTCCTTTCTTGCTCTCCTTCAAATACCAACTATCTCAAGACCAGCACCATGAAGTTTCTCACTTTCAACGCCCCAATAACTCCCCCTACGTCAATATAACCAATTTTCGGAAATCCATCCGCATCCCCAACATCATAAACCAGAAACAAATCACCAAACCCCACATCTCAGCTATTTTGCACATCTCAATTACATCTGAGTCACCTTTTAACATCTTCAAGTTATTTTCAGAATCTTCCGTAGTTGAATCTTTATACTATAATGCTGCAATGTTGGACTCCAAGTATCCAAACCGTCTTAACTCTTCACAGGCCTCAACACAGAGCACCGATCGCCATCAATTTTTTCGATAATTGTAGTTTGCCCCTTCAAATACTTAAATACCCCGTTCTCATATCTGAATGCACCCCATGATGCACCCTCATGTAAAGTACACCGTCTTCTACTCAAACAACCCTATTATTATTCAACATAATACATTACTAAAACAAACAAGAAAGAAAAGAAATAGATAATCACAAACCTAGTTTTATCCATCGTCAATGCAGTCTACATTAAACCCTAAACAATTCAGATGCAGTAACATTGTTGTAAAGCTTAAACCACCCAAATGTAAGAAATATTTGAGGTGAAGCAACATTGCATGGAAAGCAAGCTTACCTCAACAACGGCTATCTGCAGCGATGAAGATAAGTAACAAATGCGACATCACGCCACACCCTCGGTCAAACTCCCAACAACAAAATGTCTTCAACCACTAGCGTAGATCATCATCGCAGGAACACTTTTGTAGGGTTTCACGCAAACATTTCAAAGACCAAGTGTGTTCTCAAATATTGTGAGTTATTTGAGGAAGACGAAATGATTTCACGAGAATGACATGAAGGAAAAGAAACCATAAAGAGCAAAATCGTCTTTAAAAAGTATTTTTTTAGCCCGAAGGACGATTTAAAACCAACTCGAACCTTAGGGACGATTTTGTATGCAAAAAAAGATTAGAGACAAAAAAAATTTCGACCTATACATTAAAGACCAAAATTGTACTTAACCCTATTGTTTATTTGGTTAAATTATCTATTATTATTATGAATTTAATTACTTTATGATAGTAATTAATTTTATTTTTGAAATTTATAAAAATTAATTGTTAACTTTATAAAAAATAAATAAAATTATAAATTCAATAAAGCATAATTTTATATTCTAAAATTAATATTAAAAACATATTTTATAAATAGACTAATCTAACATGTTTTTATTATTTTCACAAACAAATTATGTTTTTAAAATATAAAAAGTTAAAAATAAAAATTATTTTCAGAAATAAAAATACAAAAGAAAAATAGAAATTATTTTAACTAATCATGCTTTGTGTAT